>NC_056731.1:1598306491-1598461491 GCF_019279795.1 Protopterus annectens
CACAAACACCATTATAATTTTTCCAAATGGCAACCCATCTTACAAAGAGTTTGCATTCAGTTTGCCAAGTTTTAAAAATCGGTAATGCCAGTGTGTGGAATTATGTCTAAGGCCTTTTCCAAGTAGAGCCTGGTCAATGGCCCTGGTCACATTTTTGAAGAAATCCAGCATATTTAACAGACAGGACATGTCCTTGACAAAGCTGAATTGGGCGAGATCCAGGGTTTGGAGGATGTCAAAGCTGAATTGGGCGAGATCCAGGGTTTGGAGGATGTCAGCTATGTCTTTATGAGATCCATGAGGATATGTTCCATTGGCTTTACAGATGAGGCTGGTCAGATTTATGGGTCTATAATTCCCTAGGGTCTGTTGCTAAGCCACCTTTGAGTAGGGGAATACCTACTGTTCTTCTCCATTTCACAGAAAAAGCCTGTGGTCAGGCTGTGATTGAATAGGGTACTTAATGGTGATGCTACTTCACATTTTAGTTTGCTCAGAAGACAGCCTGGGATGCAGTCTGGTCCCACAGAGGTTGTTTTTTTTTTTGCCTTAGACAAGGCATTAATGACCTGCTCTTTGGATATGTATGGTGGGGGTGGGGTGGAGCAAGGTTTGTGTCAAGTTTGGAAGGGATCTTCTTATTTCGGCTTTTCCCCGTTTGGGGTCGCCAGTGGATCACCTGTCCGCTCATGTTTGTGGAATTTTACAGTGTCAAGTTGCCAGCCCGACACCCAACCTTCAACAGAAGGCACGCGTGCACACACATGCATATGGCCAATTTGGAGTGTTCAAGCCACCTACAGCATGTCTTTGGGATGTGGGAGGAAACCAGAGCACCTGGAGGCATGTAGACTCGCACAAAAGGCACCCTAGCTGAGGATCGAACAGGAGAACCTCTTGCTGTGAGGCGACAACTAAGGGAGTGAAATTTTCAGCAAATCTGTCCACTAGCAGATTTGCCATCACTGTGGGACCAGTGTGTGCGATACAGTTGGTCAGGGTGTGTGTGATACAGTTGGTCAGTAGTTCAGCACATGCTTGGATCCTACTTTTTATTATGGTTTTATTTGCCTGTTGAGGCTGAGGAGGGTGATTTTCCACTGTTGGGGCCTCACATTGGTTTTCTTAGACAGTAATTTTGTTTTGCGTTTATGCTGGATGTCCACCAGGGTGGCTTGGTTTTTTAGCTCTGGCTTTGATTATCTCAGGAACAGCAGTCTATACACTTATACAAATGATTGTACAGGGCTTTAGGTGTAAGCTTTGGTGTAGTTACCACTTTCAGCTGGGGGTGAGGCTTGGAAGGCATTTATACCTTTCCCTACAAGGGTATGACTTGCTTTGATGAAGTTTTTTAGTCTGACTTTGCCCTTTGGGAGTCCTGGTGTTCGTGCCAGTTTGAACGTGACTGATTAGATTAATAACGGTCTGAAAGTTGCAGTGATGCATCTCTTTATTGTGTTAGCAAGGACCAGATCTAGTACATCTGTTCTTGTTGGGTTTGAACAATTTGTTCCAGGGCACTGGAGTTAAATTAAAGGAACTTTTGCACTAGCGAGTTAGGCCTAGACTAGGTTTCCCAGTTGATAAGTGAGATAATTGAAATCCCCCATGACCAGAGTGTTTGGCAATATCTGGACTGACTCCAGTTTTAAGTAAGCCTCACAGGCATCGTGCTCCCTGGGGGGGTCTTACCAAACAGTAATCCAAATTTGGAGTAACTCCATGAAGTTGCCCAATCTAACTAGTTGGGAGGTGACTTCATCCCCAATATAGACCACCACCACCTTTGGTTCTCACAATACATTATCCAATTTTTATTATTTTGCGCACACATGACCACACACACACACACACACACGACTACCTTTTATCTGGTCTCCTTTTAACTGGCCATCAAATTTCTGCCGTAGCCATAGCAACAGAGAGAACACCAAACTTTCCTCCTGGCACTTTGGAATGTCTCAGCTTATGATTTTAATGTTAAAATACCCTCAAGTCACGAAAAGCACCAAGCCTTGCACACAAACTTTATACAATATTAGAAGCTAAAAGAACACATTTAAACATGCTTCCACAAGCAATTGTAATAAAAAAAAAAAAAAATCGCCTGGTACAAAAAACAGTCCACACAAAATAAGTTCCACAGCTAAAACAGTAAAAATAAATAAAAGTTTTCTTCAGAAACAAACAGTGGAAGGATGTTCCCAAAACAGGACGTCTGCCCGTCAGCTCAATGAAGACTGCAGGAGGAGCTCACTTCAATGGCAAAAAGTGTTGAAGCGGTTGGTGTGCTCAATGTTTTTATATGGAGCTCTGCTCAAGCTCCTGGCAGTTAAATGTGCCCATTAGATTTGATAAAACTAGACAGTTGGTCAAAGAGAGGATATAACCCCAACAGCTTAGGTTACTGCAGTGACTTTAAAAGTGAACATCTAAAACTACTGCATTTAAAACAGTGGTACTCTTACACTATCCATGTGCACACACACAAGGATAAAAGCAAAAGGTATGGTTTTATCCAACATCACTCAAGAGTCAGCTATGAAACGAGAAACAAAACAGAGTCAATACCAGCTGCATATTAAGGACTTGGGAATGCACTCAAACGCTAAACTTTGATTTGAACACAACTTCTAGAATGGCAATCTAAAAATATGAACATGATTCTCAAGGATATCAGTTAAGAGAGCCAAGGGGGGGGGGGGGGGGTCACATTAATGAAGGCAAAAATCTAGAACTCAGTGGAACTACACAAATTAAACTCTAGCTAATATTTTAAATATATTCGCACCACCAAATGTCCTTGGTAGACAACCAAACGCCCTTTTGTGTGGTTGAATACAATTAGGAGAATGTATTTCTAACAGAGGTGTGGTATAACCTCTCATATATTAATGACTGTAGGGAAGGGGCATAATTTATTTACTGAAGTTTTTTTTCCCACTATCCCTCTCACATTTATCCATCTCATTAACAATTTTATTAGAACAAATTAGAAATTTCTGCTCAGCATGCTTGGGCCTTGACTGAAGGGTCAGCAGACCACCTCACCTACCCTGTTAAAAATAAATCCAGATTTGGATTATGGGCATGTGGTTTTAGAGCAAGCCATATGCTGATAAAGTTATCCTACCTCTGAAAACAAAAAACTTCATCCAGAAATAGCCAATAAGAGCAGTATCAAGCTCCAAAACATGCCTTGTAAAATCCTACCACATAAATAACAGTGATCTCACCACATAGTCTATTTACATCCCTAAAAGCAACCACCACCAGCTTAGAAACCATAAGAATTTTTCATTCACCACTCCACCACGCGAAAAAGTTACATTGCATTCTATGCAACTTACCTCAATGCTGGGCAGTTGTTTGCAAGAATAACTAGCTTAGCTTTGCCTTGACGGATCATCTTTAGAGTCTGTTTATAACCAAGCACGTACTTGCCACTTTTCATTACCAGCTGAAGTCTGGAGTTTATGGACTCCAACGACTTTTTCTGCAAGTACAGAAATATTTAGTCAATTCATTTTTCAGAGGCTTACCACGCTGCCATCTAAGAAGCAACATCAATACTAATACGTACAGCCATAATAGGGTACACAAATTAAAAATTAAGAACTGAACATACAAATGTAAAACATTAAACATACATACCATATAGAACATTAAAAAAGACCATTTTGATTTAATTACACACGCACACAGCATTCAAATGCACCAGCCATGGTCTGCAAATTAGCCACAGGCAGACTGTTCTGAGAATTTCAGTAGACATGCTTGTTTGTTTGTTGATGCAAACACACAGCTTTTGGGTTCGACCTTTCATCAGTGCTAGCAATCATCTTAATTACAACTTATAGTAAAATCAAACAGAACACGTGACAGCCATCCAATTATAAAATTGTTCATATGTTAATAAACAATTAAAAAAATACAAAGTTTTAATTATACTGCATTTGCTTCCTAGCTAATATAGGTTTAATACACAGTAAGACGCTGTCCGGTTCGATTCTCAGCTAGAGCATCTTCTGCGTGGAGACGTGTGAATGGTCGTGCCTTCGTTGAAGGTTGTGCGTCAGGGCTGGCAACTCAGCACGTAAAAATCATCTGCCAATCATTAGCGGATCGGAGTTCCGCTGTGGCGACCCCTAACCGGGAAAAGCCGAAAGACACAACAAAACTAATGGCACTATTTAGTCCAGGAAACATCTGCTTTTAACTCAACAATCCACTTATATTCACTTGTTTCTAAAATATTGTTCACATCACCTCCTCTTATGTTCTTATGGACTACACCAGCAACTCTAGACACCATGAGTTGGATCCGTATCTAGAACTCATTTAGTCAAAGCATTTGTCTTTATACCCATACATAAAAGTGGATATAAAAGTTTACACACCCCTGTTAAAATGACAGGTTTTTTGTGATATAAAAAAGGAGACCACAAATCATTTCAAAACGTTTCCCACCTTTAATGTGACCTATGACCTGTAAAATTCAATTGAAAAACAAATCTGTCAGGGGAAAAAAATATTAAAAAAAAAATGTACAATACACTGGTCGAATAAGTGCGTACACCCTTAAACTAATATTTTGTTGTGCGTGCACACCCTTAAACTAATACTTTGTTGAAGCACCTATTATTAGCTAGGAAGCAAATGCAGTATCATTACATATTTTGTAAAGCTTTGTATTTTCTTAAGACCATGTTAATAAACATTCATTATTAAAATTTTATAATAAAATGGCTGTCGTGTTCTATTTGATTTTAGTACAAAATTAAAATTTCAGTAGATTATGAAACTTAGGAAGAATGTTAGTTTGTTTTTACAACAGTTAAAGTAATTGGTAATAATGATGGCTACGCTTAATCAGTGTACAGCATTGGGAGCTGCCTTGTTACACCAGTGAATACATTTAATTTTCTTAGTAGATAAAGCTCTGCTGTTATAATACTTAACTGCTCCAAACAGCCCCGTTTTTGGATGGCACCTCACTGGCCCTCTTCAAGAGAATGGATGGGAAACAGAAAATTCACCCAGGGGATCACTCCAGTGGCTCTACTTGACAGAGGCACTGGGAACAAAGGTTGGGTGGCACGATGCCATGGTAATCCTATGGGCTAGGCTTGTAAAGGCTCCAGGGCCACACACATATGAACCATAGGAATTTTTCTGCAACAAGGAAAGTTCCTATACAAAACTCTTTACAACTGTATGGTGATGCACAGACTCTGCAAGGGACCACATACACCAGTTTATGTGCAGACATTATGCTTTCATGGGTAGCTTTGGAGTGTCCACTTTAAACAGCACATGTGATCATCTAGCAACCATATATACAGCACCGTTGCTTCCCAATATTTCCCCCCACACAACTCATCAAAACAGTGAGTACCCAAGGTCACACAGGGGAAAAAAAAATAAATAAAACAAATCAGCAGCAAAAACCTAAAACAAAATTCTAGCCAAACTAGACTTTCCACTGTGTGATTCCTTGAAACCTCTTACATTAGAGGTAACATGGGATAGATGCAAATGACCCCTTAGGGACATCAGGTATTTCAGCACCCCACACAACTCATGACAAAACCAGAACAGGGCCAGAAGAGAAGCGACACCTAAAACCAGACAACTCACTCCACAAGAATGACAAATGCAACATCTCATACTCTTAGCACTGTGGGGGGTAAGACACCATCACCCACAGAATTAGATGTAACACTACATTCTACCACAATCCACTACATAGAATAATTTAACAGAAACACCCACGCAGCATCCAATAGGATTCATTTTATTTATCTTATAAACTGTCTACACCTCTTTAGGGCTGAGAAAGCCTTCAGTACTTTCCAACACTGCCATGTCTTTCCTTGCCAGGCACCAGAAAGCTTAAAGCATCCCACCCCCACTCAAATCTCACCCAGATACAGAACGGAGGTAGTCTCAGCCTACATAACATCAGCTAAATGGAGATTGGATGCTGACAAGAAAAATGACAGTTTTATACCTGGAGAATGAGATTTCAGAACATTAAAATAAGCTATGTCAAACTGCTTAAGTAATCTGTCAATCTCCCTTACTTGCTTTCTAATATTCAGGACTGAACAGATTACTATAGGACTTTACTAAACCAAACATATGAACAATTATCTGCTTTCTTTAGAACACAAACAATAAATGCTGCTGTTGCTGACACTTGCTCATTAACTGTCATACACTCAGCACAGTTACAAGTCAGTATCATGAAACAAAACATCCTTCCAATTCTTTTACTCATAGACCAATGATCCTTACTCTGACAGAAGCAATTAACATACCAAACAGCAGCAGGTGACAAACAAGCTACCCACAGTCTAAGTGTTCTAACAGAATTCTGGTCAGCAATCCTTCCTTGCAAGTGGCAACTGGATAAAGTGCCTGAGTGTTGTACATTTACAATCACAGTTAACATAAATGTCTAAAGGTGCGAAATAACTGTTCACATGCATCAAGTTTTGTTTGTACAAAAAACATTTTCCGCACCTATGCATTACAAAATAGTTTAGCAATGCGGCAGAAAACTATACCGCTTCCTGCCCTATGAATATTAGTTCTGTAAACACAGCTTACTACATTGAGTCTTAATACGTTTGGAGCACAATATTTAAAGGCTTCAAAATGTTCTTTTCACACACAAGTGTCTGCAAGCATAAAGATGCATACAAACACTTGTTTGTTTGAAAACAAAAGCATGTTTTGTGCCTTTAATTGAGATCTTTAAGTGTACAGAGAGGCCAGATTAAAACCATTACAGACAGTGCATTTTTCAAAATTCATTCACTACACATTTGCAAAGCACCCCTTAAACTTACAGGTGTGGACTTCCCAACTGTCACTTGGATAGGTTAGAATTAACATTATAGCACAGTTAGTATATTAATTAATTGTTACTTGTAAACATGCAGATATCAAGGCAATGCAAGTGATAAACAGATTCCATTAAAAAGGGAAAAAAAAAAAAAAAGCTATAAAACAAACTTATGATAAGCCCCATGACAATCCTGCAGTATACTACAGTAAAAATGCAGTGACCGAGCATTTGGAGTAATCAAGTTTGCACAAAACATCTAAACAGTGAGAAAAATCAGTTTCAAAGTAGACTGGATTGGCCTCTCTTTTGAGACAGTTATTTACTGATGAAGTACTTGAAATCAATTTTAACTAATATGATAAAACTACACAAAGTGGAAATGAATGGAAGGATCACAGAAATTACTGACAAAAGTCCCACACACATCATGGAGGGATTCAAGCAAGATGTGCAATAATTGTTCACTAGCAAATTTTCTAAAATACTGCACAGAGTTGAAATGGTCACGACTGAAAAATGTTCAACATTAGTCAAACTCACTGCCTAAAATGCCCTTCAACAAGTTTGCTACCAACATACCCAGAGTTGAATGCTATTTCTCCTATCCAAGTACCCAATCCCTTTTTGAATAGGGCAACAGACTTTCTAATTTTGAGATGAACATAATTCCACCTACCAGCTTGACAATGGAAATAATTCAGCAATGTGCATTAGGCCACACATTTCACAAGAACATCTTTCCTCTCCCTCAAACATTTTTTCCATATCACTATGCACAACTGTGATGCACTTGTGTGGGTGTTGCAGAATGCAGTCTGTGTTGGAGTTATAAAAGTTAGCTCTTGGTGGGTAACTCTCAGTGTGCAATGTTTGCTGACCACTATTACTGGTGCAGTAGCCAGAGTGGAGATCCCTTAACTGCAGCACTGTTTCACAGAGATGCACATTGTACTATTGCTTGTCAAGTACATTACTGGTGTATGCCCAGATGTTTGCCATATGGGTTGTTGCTGTGTGTTTGCTGCAACAGGTCATGACCCAAGAGCAGGTCACTATTAGGTACTGAACATTCCCAATTTAGAGTTGTGGAACCCTTCCAATAAAGTTCATTAGGAGTTGTGCATACCTGTCTGATTCAGTGGTAATGCAGAACTGAAGCATGGGCACACCAAGCTCTTGACAAGAAATATAGGTCTGGGCACAGGCTGGAGTTGGATACATCGAGCACTACCGAAATGAGGTTACTACTCGCTCCAAAGTGTGACTAAAAGAATTCAAACAGATGAATGAAAGTCAAACTGTTTCTCGGTCAACATTAAACAGCTCAAAAAAAAATAAATAAGACTTTCAGTAGGTTGGCCAAATGAATTTTAAACCGTAAGCAGTGCACATAGTGAAAGACTTACAGAGCAGGATAAATGAACATACACATATCACAGTGCTTTATCAGGAATGCAGCAAGGAACCTCAAAAAATTCCATAATGTAAAAAATTAAGTAATACTAATTGAACTAGAGATATCACAGGGTGTACTCCTTACAAGACACCCAGTAGCATTTCATTATGTCAAGCTCTGCATGACATACAGTTGACTTCACTCAAAAATAGTATCATTGTAGTTGGATACAACCATGTGAGCAATCAGTAAGCATTTCAAAACTGCAGGCCACATTCTCAGGAATGGTTAGACTTTCCTAAACAAAGCGGATAAAACACATTTTATAATATTTTCTAAGAAAGTGCTGCTCAGACGACAAGACGAAAAGGAGACTGGCACGAGATTAAGTGCTCTGCCCTGCATAGAAGGTTTGTGGTCTGCACTCTTGTGGGAGAAGAGGCTGGACTCTGCCCTTCTGAGCTGGGAATTTCTGGTTAAAGGTTTATAAGTACCTGAATATTTGAACTGTATCTTACTGAAATTGGTACACCTTGTTTGCTGTAGCATAGACTAGATCCAGGCCTGCTGAATCTAGCTTTGTTTATATGCTTGTTGTTTGTTTGCTTGCTATTTCCCTGGAACGCTAATTCCACCTAATACGCGGCTTCTCAGAGCTTCTGTGGATCACTAGTGATATCTGCATTGCTTACTGTACTTATTTCCTTGTTTCACTTGAAAGAAAGTTACTGTTTGTCGTTTTTGCATTTAAGTTACCTGTAACACATTGCACTTAAGTTACCTGGCACTTGCTCACTAAAGCAATTATATAAGTCAGCACTAAAAATTAAAAGCACTACACCCTCACTCCCCACTGGCCCTGGTTTTCAATTATTAAGGAATTCCCAATATTATTCTAGCATGTCCAAAGGTGAGTTGTCAATCAACTCTCCGGTCCAGCTGGTGAATCTGGGAATCTTGAGGCAATGTTACAACTGCCTCATGTACACAGACAACCCTCTCCTCCTCCCAACAAATTCCAACACATGTGAGAGATGCAACCATATAGCCAAACTGGAGGCTAAGCTCTCTCAACTCAGTACTGGCATAACCAGTCAGGAGGAGAAGGAAACCACACTCACTAAAATTCCAATCTCACATAGACCTACCACGACAGCAAACCAAACACAATCACACAAAAACATATTCGGAGGCTCTAAATAAAGATCTGTCAAAGCAGCAGAGACCTCCAAAGCAGACACCCAAGCAGCCGCTACCCCAAAACAAAACACGTGCAACACATCTCACAAAGCCAGTGTGCCGAACAGTCACAGCCCTTAAGACTAAACAACACACCTGATAGAGTCACCTAGGTGACTATCGTCAGGCACACTGACGTCCCGCTCACCAGGCTGAACAAGGAGAGGGTCACGGTGAGCAGCCTGTCGGGCACTAGGATCCGCCACATAACACAAGCACTCAGGTCACTCCAAGGCAAGTACAAATATGACTCAGTCATTGTCCATGCTGGTGTGAATGACCTGAGACGTACCTCCCTGGGCTACATGAAAAGAGACATAAAGGAGCTCTCCAAGCATGCAGCCCAGGCCGGTATGACCCTGACCTTGAGTAGCATCTTACCCTCACCAAGAATGATGCCACAATATGAAGACAAGATGATCAATTTCAACAATTGGCTTAAGTACTGGTGTCATTCAAAGGGGATCCAATGCCTGTCAGCTTGGGATGATATGCTCGACAAGCCACGATGCTTCGCTAGGGACGGCTTGCACCTGTCACCCCTGGGCTTTTGGATATTGGCAAAGGCTCTTGCTACCCCCATAGTGCCTTTTTTAGGCAAGGCTCAAAAGACAAACCCACCTCCATAGGTATCACAAGGGATAAGAAACTAAGAGTAATGCTACTCAACGCCAGAAGTCTAAACCTCAAGATGCACGCACTCGAAACTCTCCTTAGCATGGAGAACATCTATATCTGTGCAGTAACAGAAACCTGGTTCAGGGCTCCCGAGAGCACCCCAGCACTACCAGGTTATACCTCATACCATGCTTTTCGGCCCCAAAACTTGGACCAAACCACAAAAGGAAGGGGAGTATCGATATTCATCAAACCCACACCTCCAGGTTGGTGGCAAAGCACGAAGCATCAGAGACTATCCATGTGCAACTAACAGTGGGTAAAACTGCCTTCCAGTTTATAGCCTGCTACAGACCATCCTCCCAAACCCAGGAACCCCACTCGGCCTTCCTGAGAACACTGGAAAATATGAAGGTCTCTCCAAACACCATTATATTGGGCGACTTCAACTACCCAAACATAGACTGGGAGCATTACTCTAGCTCAAACACCCTAGCCCAAAGGTTCCTAGAATTTATAAACTCAAATGCTATGGAACAACTTGTTACCACTCCCACAAGAGGGAAAAACATACTGGACCTGATCACCACCAACATGGGGACTCTATGCTCCAGACCAGAAGTGTATCCCTCACTGGTAAGATCAGACCATAAACTAATCTCACTGGATATTCACATCCCGATCCCACCCCTTGCCCAGAAAACCACAGTGAAAAACTTCTCTAAAGCAAATTTCACACTCCTCAAAACTGAGGTGGAATCCTTCAAAGCCCCCGGGCCTGTGGAAAATATGGCCCAGACCGCAGAATCCTTTATAAACGCATTCTATGAACACCTTCAGGAATGCATGGATCATGCGATCCCAAATAAAACCAAGACCCAATCCTCCAAAGGCAGACGTCCTGTCTGGTGGACCCCAGCCATAAACAAACTATACAATAGAAGGAGAAAGCTACTAAATGATAGAGCAAAATCCCAAAAAGGGAAGGCATCACTGATTAGTATTAGCAAAAAACTACGGGCACACATAAAATTGTCTAAGGCCAGCTTAGAGAGAAAAATTGCACAGGACACTAAGAATAATCACAAGGCTTTCTTTAGTTATGTTAGGAACCTGGGTGGTAATTCCCAGATATGCTCAGAATTAGTCCAAAATGACAAAAAAATACACTGAACCCACAGACATTGCCAACATCCTAGCTGACAGGTTCAGCGCAAACTCCCCCACCAAAAGGGCAAATATCTATCCCAGCAGAGTGCTGCCCCTGACATCTCAGATGCTCAGGTAAGAGCCGCCCTCTCCAAAGCAAAAAACACAGCATCAATGGGACCAGACGGTGTCCCGGGCTGCGTCCTACATGAACTCCAAGAAGAGCTAAACCCAAACATAAAACTACTGCTCAATCTCAGCCTTACTACAGGATATGTGCCCAAAGAGTGGCGTACAGCAACAGTGGTCCCTCTCCATAAAGGTGGTGCCTCAACGGATCCTGGAAACTATCGCCCCATAAGCCTGACTAGCTTGGTCTGCAAAGCTATGGAAAGGATCATCATGGACCTCATAAATAAAGATATTGGGGACCTACAAACACTGGATCCTACCCTGTTCGGCTTTGTTAAGGGCAGACCCTGCCTCTTAAACCTGGTTGATTTCTTTGAAACAGTCACCAAGGCCATTGACGAGGGGAAGGTGGTCCACACAGCCTACCTGGACCTCGCAAAAGCCTTAGATACAATACCCCACTCGGGCATTATAGATAAGCTCACCAGCTTAAATATAAACCCCTATGTCACTAGATGGATTGCAAATTGGCTCAAGGACAGAACCCACATGGTTAGAATTGCTGGAGCCATGTCAGACTCCAAACCAGTTACAAGTGGTGTCCCACAAGGCTCAGTCCTGGGACCTCTCTTGTTCGGTATATATTTCTCGGAGGTACAGGCCAACACGGAAGGACTGTGGCTGACCAAATTCGCAGATGACTGCAAACTGGGCGCCATAATCGACTCTCCAGACGACAAGCATCCTCCAAAAGGGCCTCATAGAAACAGACAACTGGTGCCAGAGCCATGGCCTCAAGCTAAATGCCAAAAAGTGTATAGTCATCCCCCACAAATTACCACATAGGTAGTAATCCATTAAGTACAGAAGAAGCAATTAGGGACCTGGGGACCCAAGTTGATAATCTCTCATTTGACAACCACGTGGCCAAAGTGGTTAGAAAAACATTTTATATAGCCCACCTAATCATGAAGGGATTCACATCGAGATCAGGGGACGTCATCGTGCCTCTTTACTCATCCCTCATCAAGCCCATAATTGAGTACAATGCCCCTTTTGGGATGTACCTTACCAGACACCTGCAGCAACTGGAAAGACCCCAAAAGTACCTCACCAAGAGGATCAAAGGGCTCAAACAGATGCCATATGCTGCCCGGTTAAAGAAACTGCAGCTCTACTCAGTGGCATACCGCCTGCTCAGAGGTGATCTGTGCCGGACGTATAAAGCCATGTCCAACCTGGAATTAATGGACATGCTGCACCTCAGAAAATCCAAATCCCATCGAGCTACGCGCTCGAGAGACTTGAACCTCAGCACTGAAATAAACAGGACGTGCTGGAGGGACAGATTCATAACCCACAGGCTCCCTTCACTCTGGAATAAAATCCCAGTCCAGGTTAGGCAGAGTCCCTCATTGACTCTCTTCAAGAGGAATCTTGAGGAGTGGATGGGAGATCGTAGGTTTATCCCGGGTATCACTTCTGTGTCACTTTTAGACAGAGGCACAGTATACTAACCTCGAAAAAGGGCATAGCAAAATAAATTTAAAATGGGTGGCGAAAGCCAAACACATTCTGGCTAGGCTTATAAATGCCCTAGGGCAGATAG
Organism: Protopterus annectens; assembly: GCF_019279795.1. Lineage (NCBI taxonomy): Eukaryota > Metazoa > Chordata > Ceratodontiformes > Protopteridae > Protopterus > Protopterus annectens. The sequence goes on from NC_056731.1 coordinate 1,598,319,494, forward strand.
CCTAGTATGAACCTATGAACCTATAGGTGATAGGACTCTCTGCATTATCTACATCTATATATATCTATATTCTAGACTCAAGATTACTTCTACTGCTATTTTCCGACCTCGCATTTTTTTCCTAGCAGTCACTGACCACTAATGCTTTATGGTGTCCACCAAATTGATTCCACCACCACCACACACAAACACCCCATAAGTTAACGCAAAAAACATTCTATATTACTTTCAAGCTTATTAATGCAAGAGCCCTAGATGGACAATTTCTGTGCCAGCCCAGCTACACAGCCAATTAGAATGCAGAAATATTTCTACAATGACTACCTAGAACTATTGTTATGTCAATTTTACCACAGAAAATCTAAGCAATATCAAACTTACTACTAAACCTTCCCTTGTCACAGTATTACTAACTCTGGTCAAATATCCCACACTTTAGATATTATCCATGCATGTTCTGTTATATACTACAGACAACTTTGACACAAATGAAACATACAGTGAACAGTTTCCTCCAAAGTTTCAAATGGAAGAGAAAGAAACTTTACATAAACAAGGTATTCCAACTTTGTGTATATGCACACACACACACATGTACATATATATTAAACACACATACAAATGCATACGTACTGCGCACACAACTAATGATAAGGTCTGACGGCATAACCACCTGTGCTTTCAAAGTGGACTGTACAACTCACCTCTAAATATGAATGGCTGAATCTACCATAATTTTTGATATATGGCAAGTTTTAGCTGCCCTGACAAACAGTGGCAGCATAAGCGCCCAACAATTTTTAATTTGTTGGCTTATTTGCACATCCCAAATGTCCTGATTTTGGTTCAGCATTGCTCAATCCTTTGTATCACAAAGATAGTTTAAGAAAATAACCACTTAAGACTTTCAATATCTAAAATGTGTTTTACTCCAGGAGCTTTGTCAGTGGTTACTCTTGGGAGTTCTTTCCAGTTCTGTGGATGAAAGATGAGGTGCAGCGATGTCAGAGGTGTTACAAACTTAGGTATACACACACACCCAAAACACCTTCATAGATTAGTACAAGGCTAACTGCCCTTGCGGACCATTTTAAGCCTAGTCAATTACCTCAAGTGAGAATCAAACCCTACACCTTGTGTTTGTAAGGCAAACACCTTAACCATTATACCACTGTGGTGCATCAAGCCACTTTCCCCTCACCACAGAAGTTTGGCAATCCCAGAACTCTATCTTCCTGCACACAATATGGAACAATCACCGTCATCAATAGGAATTAATCATTAAAAAAAAAAAAAAAAAAAAAAAAAAATTGGCTTGGCGGTTAAACATATACAAATATACAACTGCACAGTAATATTTTACAACTAAAAAAAACTTTCATGCTACTTCATCTTTGCACATGTAATACTCTGCATGTCAATCTCCACTTGAACGCTATTGCAGACTGTTCCGGTTATAGCTTTGTTGGAGCCCAGCATTTTTCTTCCAAAGTAAACCCCGTAAAAAGAGCAACAGTCCAATGTAGGGACCACCCAGTCCAAGTCAACAAAATGCAAATAATTTAATAAAAAAAAAAGGTTTAGCTGCTACTACTTCATGAACCTTGGAAAACTCAGTCCTGTGTGTTTTAGTGGGGTACACATTAGCCCTGTGTTTTTTTAGTGGAATACACACGTCATTCGAATTGCAGCAGTTACTCAGAAAATTTAATTTTATGCACTAAACTACATTACACACCACCATATAATGCACAGAAGTGCATCTTTAGCAAGGTCGGTGTGTGGAGACGCACACACATTGCACATTACTGTGCAAGTATCAAACAGAATCAACAAATGAAGAAACTTCTCAGGAAGTTATCTAAAACAAAACTAAACAGCAGATTTTGTACTAACACGTGCTTATTGTTTTTCTGACTCTGCTATATTACAAACCATCTCACTATAACCTTTTGTCACCGATACATCTTGAAGTAATTGAGCAATACTGGTTTCTTCTACTTTTTAATATGTAAACGTATCTGTTCTTATTTCATGTCCAAATGTAATGTGTAATATTTGTGGAGCTTTTCTCCCCAAGCCTCCGCTGAAAAAGGACATGTGCCCAGACAGGCTTTCCTGGTAAACAAATGTAAAACAAAATAAAACAAAGAATCGTCCAAGTATCAAATAACAGAATCAAAGAATCATGCCCGTATATATACACATTCCTATCACTAAACAAACAAGCTGCAATGCTCACAAAGATAATACAGCATTAACAAAAAAAAGGTCAGACAGTTACAAAAAACATTTTAATACTAAATAGCTACAGTTTTCTTATTTTTAAAGTATAACAATCAATACCTCCCAAAGCTGAATGCGAACGTAAACAGCACCCAAAAAAAAAAGTTTGCACAAGGAATCAAATACTGCAAGGTTTGATTAAACATACTAGACAGTTCTTCACAACACATTACTTGCCCCCTTCTAAGATTTACACTAACATTTATCAAAAACAAATGAAGTAGATAAAACCAATATTCTGAAAGTATCAAAAACGTCATGCGATGACAGTGGGCAAAACAATCCAATTATATTAACAGATAAACTACGCAATTTTGAACACCCCCAAGAAGGCGGCTATTTGCCCATTAATCTATGCTTACTTGCACCTAAAGTGATGCAACTCAGCTTGTATCAAAACTGCTCAAGACTACAAAACTCTGCCAATACCCACCCACAATCTTTTCCCAAAAACATCTGCAAAATCACAATGCAAACTAGAAAATGCATAGTTTTTTTTTTCAAAAGATCCATCAAACTGCCCAATATCCGGTAATCTCAAAGTGTAGTACCTCGCACTTAGTTCTGCACAGCTTTGGGCCATCAGTGATTGGCACGCCAAATGGGTGGTGATATCGAGGAAGACTGACAGGCACGCTAATTCACATGTCACGTCATGTAAATTGCTAAATATTCATGCACACAACGAACTCCATCCTCGTAGAAATTATTACTTTTTCTCCTTTTTCAAGGGGGGGGCAAGTCTCCCTGCACCTCCTTGTGGGGGCTGCACTCCCACACCCTCCCCACTTCGGTAGGATGCCTTAAGGCCAGCTGACCAGTTCAGCAGTGAAGTAGTGCTGTGCAACAGCGCTGCTACCCTCTTCAGGAAACATTTTCAACCATTAAAATGTAACAGTATTCTATCTAAATAAACAGAGTCTTGGTTGATGCATTTCTTCAGAGTCTGTAATAACTGTTGTTTAATAATTTTATAAGCATAGCTTCTTGTGTTTCTCTGGGCGGCTACGGTGGTGCAGTGGTTAGCATTGCCGCCTCACAGCAAGTGGTTCTCCGGTTCGATCCTTGGCTGGGGTGCATTCTGTGCAGAGTCTGCATGTCCTCCCTGTGGTCGGTGGGTTTCCTCCCACATCCCAAAGACATGCTATAGGTGGATTGGACACTCTAAATTGGCCCCAAGTGTGTGTGTGTGTACCTTCTGTGGAAGGTTGGGCGCCGGGCTGGCAACTCGACACTGTAAAACTCCACTGCCAATCATGAGCGGACAGGTGATCCTCTGTGGCGACCCCAAACCAGGAAAAGCCGAAAGAAGAAGCTTCTTGTGTTTCTACAGGTACTTAATATTAATGACAACCCCTACTGTCCGCAAATGAATATTCATGCGGCTGCTGCCTAGTCCACCCTGGAGGCGTGTTTGGGTCGGGATTTGCTACTGCACATCCTGCGAGATACTACACTTTTAGATTACCAATATTCTACTAAAAAAAAATCAGAACCAAATACATCAACCAGTAGAAGTCCCACATTAGGGTACTAGCTAACTGGCAGGATTAAGCCAGCCTCACATCTTTTTAAGCTATTTCTGTAACAGCATATTGATTCTAACGAAGAGTACAGAGTTCCTGCACTAAACATCAACTGTAAGGTATATGAAAATAAAGGTCAAGGAGGCAAACATTACAAAAAATGTATTCTGGCATTAATACATGAACAAATGTTTCAAAAAGAGCTGCAGTTACCCTTGTAATGCAAATACAGCTTGTCAACCCTCATGCCACAAAGCTTTTCAGACCACCTTTTGGAAAGACTTTACATTACACACAAAGGCAAATTTTGTTCACCTATATACAATTCACACCCCTACTCTAAAATAATATTTTTAAGGCCAATAATTGTACAGTAGTAGAATCTCTTCATCTCTCCACCAATCCTGGACCTAAAAGTAATTATAAACAAAGTGTTTTTTTTTTTGCTTTAAACGCGATATACAATGTACAAAACTGATGGCCATCATGTTTTCCCTTCAAGCCAGAAAATCTGGCCAAGCCCAAACTCCAATGGCTCTCATCAACTTTTCCACTCTGAACAAACTATAAAACCAAAGGTAGAACTACACTAACACAGTGTCAAAAATGGGGGAGTATAACTCCTATAGAATTATTCTAAAACTGAAAAGTAAACCTATAGAACATTATCGTGTAGCTTTTATTAAACCCCAATCATCCAAATGCAACTGGTAGGACCAATTCAGGATCAGTCCATATGATCATAGCTGATGCCACTTTGACAGCGTCCTAGCTTATATAGTTTTGTTCCAATGGACAATCGGTAAACAAAACACCTGCGGAAACGAACTATAAACAGCAAAATTAAGCCTTTAACCGTCCAATCATAATACAGTCATCATAACATAAGCATCAACACCATACAGTTACAGTCAATCGCTTAAACAAATGTTAGCCATACCACACAGGAGGAAACAAACACTGAGATTATAACCAATAGTTTCAGAATGCAGTAAAACAAGCAAACAATCCACCATTCCTATGGAACGCAATATAGAAACACATGAACCACATACATAGGCCTGTTTATGAACAGCTTCCACGTGAAGCAATTCCCCTGTCCCAAACACATTACTGTGCTGCAGCCACTCACCGTCTTCTTAGCGGCCACCATTTTTGAGCGTCTTAACCGGCCTGGCCAACCTTAAAACCAAAACAGAAAAAGAAACCATATATAAACCGTATGAAATTCTGAGTTTAAAGTTATACTAAAACCATAACACAACTATGAAAACATTTTTGAACAGAGCAAGACTTACTAGAAGTACTCCAATATGGCCGTAACGGAGGAAAGGAACAACTTCCCACAATGCAAATCACTTCAGAATGGCATCCGATCTCGCGAGAAAATACTAAGCCAAAAAAGTACGGAACGTAAATATGTATCTCAAACTTGTGTCTTCGGAACGTGGCCTGAGTGGGCAAAATGCGTTAGTAGATACAGATAGACTTGTATGCTCTAGTTAATATTTTTTTATTTATTAATACGATTAAGTATTTTACCTTTTCCGTTATTGGGGCAGCAGGTGTAATGCGCTTGCACATTGCATAGCCCTGAACCGCTTGTTTTGAAAGACCAAGAAACATACATGAAGACGAAGTACCCTTTTTATTGCCTTGTAACGAGTCAGTCTGTATAACTTGTCATACGGACTTGATCAGTCCTTTCCCCCAACAAGTAAAATTGGACGGTACTTCTAAACGAGCAAGAGCAGCGTGCATTCCACACTCTGATTCTGATGTTAATGCCATACAACCCAAGCTAGCAAGCCCTGGTTATGCCTGTTTCTTTTCGGTAAATGGTGTATTGATAAAAGTTTTTTTCTTAGTTGCTATTACTTCTGTAAGGAGAAAATTGAAGCTTCATATCGTATCGGTTGTACTGTACTTAATCATCCATAAAAAAGTTTTTTCTAAGAACAAGTCTGTCTTGCCACAGTGTCTTCATCTAAATCAACCATTCAATTGCTAGTATTTGTCCAGAATGACACCCATAAAGAAGAATACTTGGGCAGTGAACTACATGTTCACTCTGATTCTTCTTGCGTCATTTGCCCCAGTTACATTGGGAAAGAAAGTTTCTAAGAAGATCTTTTCTAAATGACTAATGGTCTGTAAACCATTACTGTACACAAGTAAGAGAAGACTACAAAGGAGTGGAGTTCACGTGTTACTTTTTCGTTGTTTACAGTGAATTACATGTGAATGCAACTATAAGAAGTTATTGTTTACGGTACAAAATATGTCGACAAAGGAGAACAACTTCTAAAGGATTTTTTGGAGTGATTAGCGTTGCCACCTGTCCCACTTTGCGAGGGACAGTCTCTCTTTGGGCAGTTGTGTCCTGCAAAAAATTTGAAAAAATGGCAAATATCCTGAGATTTTAGGACAAAAATATTCCTGTATTTTCTTTAATAGTTGCATAAACAGTTATTTTGTATTCTGAAACAGCCAATTGTTATAAGAAACAGAATAAGCACCTCGAATGCTACAATAATAAGTTTTTATTTTGGCAAAAAAGTGAAGTTCTTTCATTTGTACTTGCCATGGATATGTTTTGCCCTGCAAAATCTGACGTTTCTACAAAAAATGTCCCACTTTGGGCATTTGAAAAGGTGGCAACCCTAGGAGTGATGTCTCAAAGAAACACCACCGCGGATACTTATTTGAGATACAACCATGTTGTAACCACGAAAGCCGAAATTCTCACGGTGCAAATATATTGCCGTTTATCATTTACAAAATAAATGTTATTGTTATACAAAGACAGTTTTAACGGGACATGCGCTGACAAGCCACCCATCGCGCCCACTGTCTAATTTTAATTGCCAATTCAGTTTACTCACTTTAAATGCGCATGCTCAGTTTAATGAGCAATTGTCTTATTCTGCGTTAATATGCTTACATTTACAGTTCTGTGTTTCTATGTACATGTATGCATTTTGCCGTTACTGCTCTCTGTCGCAAAACAGAATAAAACAAACAGAGCAAAATGTTAATGCCCTAATCAGCCTTCCATTATTATATCGTCAGCATAATGTCATGAAATTTTAAACATTCCCTAGCAACTATGATGGTTAGGCACATGAGAAAAGCATTTTAAATCATTTTTGCTAGTTAAACTTGTTAAATCTTATAATGTACTTATGCTATCGTGATCTTTTTCTTGAATGTGGAGCTTTTCTCCCCGGGCCTCCACTGAAAATGGACATGTATCCAGTTGGACTAGCCCGGTCAACAAATGTAAAATAAGTAAAAATAAAATTTTGAAACAACATCCACTTCTTCCGTATTGCCTACGTGTAACTTTCGCTTCAAAATCCGAAAGCAAAAACTTTGACGGCAATTTCAATTACCATACAAGTTATACAGTAGTCTAAGATGTCACTGTGACTGGGATGTGCAATAATACATACGAATACGTTATATACATGAAGTACAGGTTACCCAAAGAAGAGTATTTCACTCCCCATGGAACAAGAAAATACTGCAACTGGTGGGTTAACTGTCAATGACATATGTGCTGTTGGTGGGACTGTAGATGGGGTCAGGAGTGATGTCAGGAAGTGGGTGGTGATTAGCAAATTGGTAGGCAAAGTTTATATTTCCGACCAAAAGAGCTCAGCTCTTTTACAAGGCTTCCAGTGCTCCCTTAGGTAGAATAAACAGAGCAAGACATAGCTCGCCTTTTAAACGGACGTCTAGTGGCAGAAGTCTTTAACAGAGCTTGTGCAGGTTGACTGCTCAATCTAATTGCATTTTTCAATGTTATATTGCCTGCTTTCTTTACTTGTATTGCATTTTACTCGCTGACGGTAACTAGTGGCTGTATTTCTGGTTGCCGTACATACTGTATAGCCGAGCGTGGCCACTTCTGCTAACTTGTTGCCCCAATAATGGGAAAGTACCAACTTTGCCAATTGCCCTTTTTGGTGCTTGAAGTAACCTAGCCTGTTTGGTATTTGACCTTGCCCACCCCCTAGTTGATAATTATATATTAACCTAGTGAGAATAAGTGGGATCATCCAAGAGATAATGGGGGGAACCCATGAATGGGATAAAGAATTTAAGAGCTGCCTTTGTCCTGTATGGGGACAGTAAATTTTCTGTTACCCATGCATAGATCCAAGTTGACCTTGAATATGGACTGGGATAAGGTTTGTTTTACATGTTTACAAGTGCACTTGATGTCCATAGGTGTGTACTAGGCTAATGGCCCTGGAGCCTTTACAAACCTAGCCCATAGGGTTACCCTAGCATCGTGCCACCCGACCTTGGTTTCCAGTGCCTCTGTTGAGTAGAGCCACTGTTGTGATCCCGGGGGTGAAGTTTCTATTTCCCATCCACTCATCAAAATTTCTCTTAAAGAGGGTCATTGAGGTACTCTGACATGTATGGGAAGTCTGTTCCATAGCATGAGCAGTCTCTGGGTTATGAACCTGTCCCTCCAGCATGTTCTCTTGATTTTGGTAATGAGGTTGAGATCTCTGGAGCATATGGTGTGGAGGGATTGGGATTTCTTTAGATGTAGCATTTCTAACAGAGCTGGGTCAGACATGGCTTTGTAAGTTAAGCAGAGATCGCCTCTAAGTAGGCGATATGAGACAGAATAGTTGGAGTTTTTTGAGTTTGCCCATATAGGACAAGTGTTTAAGGCTCAGGATCCTCATTGTGAGGTACTTTTGCGGCCTGTCCAGTTGTTGCAGGTGTCTAGTGAGGTACATGGGACATTGTACTCTGGCCTAATGGGAGAAGAGTAGAGGGAAACAATGACCTTTCTTCCTGGATGCAAAACCCTTAATAATGATATGTGCCACATAGAAGGACTTTCTGACCACAGTGGCAGTGTGGTGGTCAAAAGAGAGGTTGCTGTCAACCTGTGTTCCCAGATCTCTTGTAACAACTTCTGTGTTTAGTGGACTACTATTGATGCGGTTGTTTATGGGAACAGGGTTTTTCCCAAAGGGGATGATGACACATTTTTTGTCATTGAGCTTAAGGCCATGGTTCTGACACCGTTGATGGTCTCAGTGAGTCCTTTTTGTAGGATGTCAACATTACTTGGGGAGTTAATAAGGGCTCCCAACTTGCAATTGTCTGCGAACTTTGTCAGCCAGAGTCCTTTCGTGTTGGCCTGGACTTCTGAGAAGTAGATACCAAACAGGAGAGGACTCAGAACCAATCCCTGTGGGACTGGACTCGTGACTGGTCGGCAGTCTGACATGGAGTCAGCTACTTTCACACTGTGGGCTCTATCTGTGAGTCAGTTTGCAACCCACCTAGAGTTATAGGGGTTGATGCCTAGCTTAGTGAGTTTTTCTATGATTCCTGAGTGGGGAATGGTATCAAAGGACTTGGAGAGATCAAGGTAGGCTGTATGAACCACCTTGCCTTCATCCACAACTCTGGTGACTGACTCAAAGAAGTCGACCAAGCTGAGCAAGCATGATCTACCCTTCATAAAACCAAACTTTGTGGGATCCAGCATTTGGAGATTCCCTATATCCTTGTTTATTAGGTCCGTGATGATGCATTCCATAGCTTTGTATATCAGACTTGTCAGGCTAATGGGGCGATAGTTCCCAAGGTCTGTAGTCACTCCTCCTTTTTGGAAAGGGATGACTAGCAGTGCGTTATTCGGTAGGGACAAAGCCTGAGGTGAGGCTATGATTGAACAAGGCACACAGTTGAGGTGCCAGTTCACTCTGTAGTTCATGTAGAACACAGCCAGGGATATTGTCAGGTCCCATAGAATTCTGTATTCTTGGCTTTGGACAGTGCTGGGGTGCCTGGCAATCTACTGGTATTGTGATTGATCCTTTGGGGGGGGAGGGGTAAAGTGGGCACTGAATCTGTCGGCCAGTATATTTGCAATATCTGTTGGCTTGGTATAGGAGGTACCATTGTGCAGTAGCTCAGAGCAAATCTGGCTATTGCCGTGGAGGTTCTTTGCATAACTATAGAAGGCCTTGTGGTTGTCTTTACTATCGGCTGCAATTCTGTTTTCGAAGCTAGCTTTAGAGGATTTGATGAGGGGATCTCAACTTTTTGTTGAGCCTGATAAGGGAGTTTTTCCAGTCTTGGGACTTCACCTTATTCCGCATCAGTTTCCTCCTTCTGTTGTAGAGTTTGTTTATGGCAGGTGACCACCAGGTTGGCTTCCTTTTTTTGGAAGAGAGCATCTTGGTTCTGTTGGGTATGACGAGATCCATGCATTTGTGTACGTGTTCATACAGTGCATTGGTGTATGATTTGGTGGTCATACAACTATTCTCCATTTGCATGGGTGCAGTGAAGTTAGTCACCTCTGTTCTTGGGAGCCCAAAGTTAGCTTTGGAGACGTTTTTCATAGTGGTTACCTTTGTGGGGGGGGGTGGGAGGGATGTGGATTTCCAAGGTGATTAGTTTGTGGTCGGATCTAACCAGGGAGGAGTTGACTATTGGTGTAAAGCAACCATTGCCCATGTTAGTAATGACCAGGTCAAGGATGTTGCTACCTCTAGTGGGGGTAAGATTAAGCTGGTCCAGCGCATTGGAATTGATGAATTCCAGGAAACGTTGGGCAAGTGCATTAGTACATGAGTAGTTTTCCCAGTTAATGGAGGGGTAATTGAAGTCATCCAGTATGAGAGTGTTAGGTAGGACCCTAATATTCTCCAGGGTGCTTAGGAACATGGAGTGAGTGTCTTGGAACATGGTTGGGGACTTCTAACAGGCTATGATCTGAATTGCTGTCTTACTCAGTTTTAGCTGCAGCTGAAGTATCTCTGATGCGTTATGTTGACCTACCAGTCTGGAGGTGTGCATATCCTTTATGAATATGGAAACACCACTGCCTTTGGAGCTTTGGTCCAAGTTCTGGGGCCGAAAAGTGTGGAATGAGTTATAGCCTGGTAGTGCAGAGGTGCTTTCTGCTGTCTTGAGCCAGGTCTCTGTTAAAGCACAAATGTCGATGTTCTCCATTTTAAGGAGTGCTTCGAACAAGTGCATTTTGAGATTTAGACTTCTAGCATTGAGCAGCATGACCCTCAGATTGCATTTGTAGCTGTGACAGTGATAATTTGGTCTTTGGAACACCGCCTAAAAAAGGCACTATAGGGGTGGCAAGAGCCTTGACCAGTATCCGGAAGCCCAGGGGTGACAGATGCAGGCCATCTCTGACAAAACATCGAGGTCTGTCATGTCATCCCAGGCAGACAGATACTGGATACCCTTAGAATGACACCAGAAACTTAACCAATTGTTGAAATCAATCATTTTCTGCTTGTATGTGGTATAATTCTGGGTGATGGTAGGATGCTGCTCAGGGCTAGGGTCATATGTGCCTGGGTACATAATCCGAGAGCTCCTCCATGTCTCTTTTCATGTAGTCCAGGGAGGTACATCTCAGGTCATTCACACCCACATGTACAATGACAGAGTCGTATTTGTGCATGTTGTCGAGGGACCTGAGTGCGTGTGTTATGTGGCGGATCCTGGCACCTGACAGGCAGCTCAATGTAATACAAAACACAGCAAAAACAAATTCCCAACAGGAACAAAAAACTTGGAAAATAAAGGAATAATCCCAACAATGACCTGGAACACACCAGCTTTATTGACAACAAAATGTTCCTTCGACTGAGCGCTTTCGTCAGTAATTGGCTTTATCAGAGTCAAAGAAACCTCTAACTACAACAGAATAAATAGTGGAAACCAACATGCTAATAAACATACTCAAGCTGAAAAACCATTAGCTTTTAACTTTTGAAGTTTGAAACAATACCAACCTATGGTTTCAGACTTATTCAAAACACTATTGCGTCCCCATAGTGTACCTGTTCCAGATACAAAATAAACATTGTACCCAGTATAGTAAATGTGCTAAATTATGTTATTAGATCTCTGCTTTAACATGGGCATGAGGGAACTACCTTCATTACATCCTGGTGATCGCGTGGCGTTTAACCTCAATTGCCACCTTGCTTCTTTGCTTTCAACAAGAAGTCTGTCATCGCCACCCCTACAGTTCGGTACCACCCAATCAATAACAAAGAAAATACATTTTTTAAAATTGGGACAACCAACACTATGATTGAATAGAGCATTGTGCCCATCTTTCCTTCTAATGGCCCTAAGATGTTCACCAGTCCTGTCCTTTATCTTTCGGACAGTTTTTCCCACATAGAAAGCATGGCAACTGACGCACGTGGCAACATAGACCAACATCGTAGTATTACAACTACATCTCCCTGGGCATGGCAAAGCATAATCATACCCATGTATCACCACATCTGGCCCATCATTAATTTAGCGACAACATTTACATGACCCACATTTGACCATCAAAGACTTGTACCATCCATTTTTCTTGTCCTCCAAGAAGTTTTTAATGTTTTTCCCCCTATTGCTTGCTGCTATATTGTTTTTATACACATGTTTTGTATATATCAATGTTTTTAATTCATGGAATCAATTTTTATAGTATTTTTTATATGTTCACTCAAACCTTTCAACCAATTTTGTTGTTTGTGGAACCTAGTGGATATGTTTAAATTTGGCTATGTATTATACACATTGTTAAATGGATTCTTTGATTTGTTTTAGATGAAATGATTTGCACTAAGCACTTTTTTTAAGGGCGGTTCACCTAATGCTATTTTATGGCTAATGATTGGCTTATCAATTAACTAAGTGTTTGTTAAAAAAAAATGTTTCCACTATTTATTCTGTTGTAGTTAGAGGTTTCTTTGACTCTGATGAAGCCAATTACTGGCGAACGCGCTTAGTTGAAGGAACATTTTGTTGTCAATAAAGCTGGTGTGTTCCAGGACATTGTTGGGATTATTCCTTTATTTACCTGACAGGCAGCTGACTGTTACTTTCTCCTTATTCAGCCTAGTGAGTGGGACATCAGTGGGCCTCACTATTGAGTCACCTATGACTAGTGTGCTGGGCATGCTGTTTTGCATTAGGGGCTTTGGTTGAGCGGCACACTGTTTAGGAGAGTTATATGTCTCGTGATTAGTGTTGTGTTGTGGTGGTGGAGTGCATTTCTGCCTTGGAGGTCTCTGCTGTTTGGGTATGTTTTTATTGAGAGCCTCTGCGAAGGTGGTGTGTGGTTTGTGTTTTTATGTGAAGGCAGTGCTGGTGTGTGTTCTGGAGGGCTATGTGTTCCATGTGGTGTGGTGCAAGTGTTGATCTTCCCCTCTTGACCAGCTATTCCAGTCTTGGCTGGAGAGTGCGTGGCTTCCAATTTGGATATATAAGTGCATCTCTCGCAAGTCTGAGTGTTGGGAGGTAAGAGGAGAGGATTGTCGATGTACATGAGGCAGTTGCTACATTGCCTCAGGATGCCCAAGTTCACCAGGTTAATAGGAGAAAGCACAGGGAACGAGACCTTTAGACATGCCTGGAGGGGTGGGTATTAATAATAAGTACTGGAGTTGTTTCCTTGTAGAACGTTAAGTGCTGGTAGCACTTTTGTGTGCTACAATAATTGCTACAAGAAGTCTGGCATGGTAAAGTGCTAGACTAATGAGCTAGTAAAAGTGCAGGAGAGGAGAAAACTAGCAGATCTAAGGGAAACATTATTGAATAACAGACTTTGGCACACTGCTACAGTCATCCCTCTCCATAAAGGAGGAGCGACTACAGACCCTGAAATTTATCGCTCCATTAGCCTGATGAGTCTGACATGTAAGGCTATGGAGCGCATCATCATGGACCTAATTAACAAGTATATAGGGAATCTCCAAACTCTAGAAGCTTACAAACAGTCTTGGATACAGCAAATCTGTATCTGGACTAGACTAGTTACAGGAAAGGTGGGAAAAGTGCAAACGCAGGCTTTTAGTTCAGAAAGTTGAAGGAGATAGAAAAAACTGCCCAAACGGCCAATAAACTACAATTTCTGGGCCAGAAACCACTCCTCTTGTGGTAAATAGGCTACCTAGTGCTTACCATGCCCACTGACAAGCTAGAAGGCTTCCCTCCAACACAGAGAGGCTTGGGGCTCAGAAGCTTACAAGCAGTCCTATAAGGAAATGGCTTCAGTACTTAGTAATGATGACTATCCCACCTGGCATGTCTAAAGGACAGTTCCCTGTGCTTTCTTCTATTAACCTGGTGAACTTGGACATTCTGAGGCAGTGTAGCAACTGCCTCATGTACACAGACAACCCTCTCCTCTTACCGCCCAACACTCAGACTTGTGTGAGATGCACTTATATCTCCAAATTGGAAGCCATGCACTCTCCAGCCAGGACCGGAATAGCTGGTCAAGAGGAGGTCTAACACCTGCACCACACCACATGGAACACTTAGCCCTCCAGAACACCCACCATCACAGCCCTCACATAAAAACACAAACCAGACACCCACCTTCGCTGAGGCTCTCAATAGAAATCTACCCAAACAGCAGAGACCTCCAAGGCAGAAACGCATTTGACCACCACAGCACAGCACAAACCACAAGAGACATAGCTCACCTTCACAGTGTACCCCTCAACCTAAGCCCCTAAGGCAAAACAGCTTGCCCAATACAATAATCATAGGTGACTCAATAGTGAGGCACATTGATGTCCCACTCACTAGGTTGAATAAGGAAAAGGTAACAGTCAGCTATCAGGTGCCAGAATCTGACACATAACACGCACTCAGGTCACTCCATAACAAGTACAAGTATGACTCTGTCATTGTCCATGTGGGTGTGAATGACCTGAGATGCACCTCCCTGGACTACATGAAAAGAGACATGGTGGAGCTTTCCGATTATGTGGCCCTGGCAGGTATGACCCTAGCCCTGAGCAGCATCCTACCGTCGCCCAGAATGATACTGCAGTACAAACAGAAAATGATTGACTTCAACAATTGGCAAAGTTTCTGGTGTCATTCTAAGGGGATCCAGTATGTCTGCTTGGGATGACATGACTGACAGACCTTGATGAGGGTCATGCTGCTTAACGTTAGAAGTCTAAATCTCAAGATGCAGTCCTCAAAATGGAGAACAACGACATTTGTGCTCTAACAGAGACCTAGTTTAAAACAGCAGAAAGCACCCTTGGCTCTACCAGGCTATAACTCATTCCACACCTTTCGGTCCCAGAATATAGACCGAAGCTCCAAAGGTGGTGGTGTCTTCATATTCATAAAGGATGTGCACACCTCCAGACTAGTAGCCCAGCATAACGCATCTGAGATACTCCAGGTACAACTAATATTGGGTAAGACTGCAATTCAGGTCATAGCCTGCTATAGGCCCCCAACCATGTCCAAAGACTCTCACTCCACATTCCTAAGCACCCTGGAAACTATTAAGATCCAACCCAACACTCCTGTACTAGGTGACTTCAACTACTCCCCCATCAACTCGGAAAACTACTCATGCACCAATGCTTCCTGGAATTCATCAGTTCCAATGCCCTGCACCAGCTCATTCTTATTATCACTAGAGGAAGCAGTATCCTTGACCTGGTTATTACTAACATGGGCAACTGTTACTCTACACTAGTAGTCAAGTTCTCCTTGGTTAGATCCAACCACAAACTAATCACCATGGAACCTCCCCCCCCAGCAAAGGTATCCACCATGAAAAACTTCTCCAAAGCTGACTTCGGACTCCTAAAAACAGAGGTAGCTAACTTCATGGCACCCAGGCCAATGGAAAATAGATGCATGACTGCCAAATCATACACCAATGCACTGTATGAACACGTACATAAATGCATGGAACTAGCCATACCCAACAGAACCAAGACGCTCGCTTCCAAAAAAAGGAAGCCAATCTGGTGGTCCCCTGCCATTAATAAATTCTACAACAGAAAGAAGAAACTGTTGCAGAAAAAGGTGAAGTCCCAAGACTGGAAAAATTCCCTTATTAGCCTCAACAAAAAGTTGAGATCCCTCATCAAAACCTCCAAAGCCAGCTATGAAGGCAGAACTGCGGCAGATACTAAAAGCAACCACAACACCTTCTATAGCTATATCAAGAATCTCCATGGCAATACCCAGATTTGCTCTGAGTTACTGCACAATGGTACCTCCTATACAGAGCCAACAGATATTGCCAATGTACTGGCCGACAGATTCATTGCCAACTTTACCCCTCTCTCCCCCTAAAGGACCAATCTCAATACAGGAAGAATGCTGGGCACCCAGCATTACTGCACCACAGGTTAAAGCTGCATTGTCCAAGGCCAAGAATACGGCTTCCATGGGACCTGACAATATTGCTGGCTGTGTTCTACATGAATTACAAAATGAACTGGCACCACATCTGTATGCTCTTGTTCACTCACAGCCTCACCTCAGGCTTTGTCCCTACTGAATGGTGCACTGCTACAGTCATCCCTCTCCATAAAGGAGGAGCAACTACAGACCCTGAAAATTATTGCTCCATTAGCCTGACGAGTCTGATATGTAAGGCTATGGAGCACATCATCATGGACCTAATTAACAAGTATATAGGGGAATCTCCAAACTCTAGATCCCATGCAATTTGGTTTTGTGAAAGGTATGTCATGCCTGTTCAACCTGGTTGACTTCTTTGAGTCATTCACCAGAGCTGTGGATGAGGGTAAGGCAGTTCATAACAGCCTACCTCGATCTGGCCAATGCCTTTAATACCATTCCTCACTCAGGAATTATTGATAAACTCACCAAACTAGGAATCAACCCCTATATCGTTAGGTGGATTGCAAACTGGCTCACAGACAGAACCCGCAGTGTGAAAGGAGCAGACTCCAAGTCAGACTGCCGACCAGTCATGAGTGTAGTCCCACAGGGATCAGTCCAGGGTCCTCTGCTGTTTGGCATCTACTTCTCAGAAGTCCAGGCTAACATGGAGGGACTCTGGCTGACCAAGTTTGCAGACGACTGCAAGCTAGGAGCTATTATTAACTGCCCAAGTGATGCAGACATCCTACAGAAAGGCCACACTGAGACCAATGCCTGGTGTCGAAACCATGGCCTTAAGCTTAATGCCAAAAAATGCATCACCCCCTTTGGAAAAACTCAGTTCCCACTAATTACCACATCAATGGGAGCCTACTGAACACTGAAGGCGTTACAAGAGATCTGGGGACACAGGTTGACAACAACCTCTCCTTCAACCACCACATTGCCACTGTAGTCAGAAAGTCCTTCTATGTGGCACATCTCATTACCAAGGGTTGTGCATCCAGGAAGAAAGAGGTCATCATTTCTCTACTCTTCCCTCATTAGACCGATCATAGAGTATAATGCCCCATTTGGCATGTACCTCACTAGACACCTGCAACAGCTGGAGAGGACACAAAAGTACCTCACAAAGAGGATCCTAGGTCTTAAACATCTGTCCTACATGGACAGACAAAAAACTCCAGCTATTCTCTGCCTCATATCATCTACTAAGAGGAAATCTCTGTTTGACTTACAAAGCCATGTCTGACCCAGCTCTGTTAGAAATGCTACATCTAAAGAAATCCCAATCCCCCTGCACCACACACACTAGAGTCCTCAAACTCATTACCACAATCAACAGAACATGATGGAGGGACAGGTTCATAACCCAGAGACTGCTCATGCTCTGAAATTGACTTGCGATACATGTCAAGCAGAGCATCTCTTCAAGAGAAATCTTGATGAGTGGATGGGAAATAGAAAGTTCACCCCAGGGATCAGTCCAGTGGCTCTACTTGATAGAGGTACTGGGAACTAATGTCAGGCGGCACAATGTTAGGGCACATCTGTGAGCTAGGCTTGTAAAGGCTCCGGGGCCATTAGCCTAGTACACACTTATGAACCTATGAGTAGGGAGTCCATTCCAGAGTGAGATATACCCGTCCATCCAAACCATCCTGTTGATGTTACAGAAGAGGTTTAATTTCATGGACACAGTATTTCTTGATGCTGTTTAAGTTGGTCCATGTAGGACATGTTTAGTTGTTGTATGCTTTTAGTATGGTATCTCTTTGAGTGTTCCATTTGTTGCATGTGTCTGGATAGATACATGCCAAAGGGGCATTATACTCAATGACTGGCCTACAAATGATTGAGTAAAGGGGGGGGGGGGGCGACATCTCTAGATCTCAACTCAGTCCCCTTGTTTGTAAGCTACTCAAAGTAGATGGATTTTCTTATGACAGTGGATCCATGCTGGTCGAAAGATAGGTCACTGTCCACATATGTTCCCAAATCCTGAACAACTGGATCAGCTCTTAGGAGGGTATTGTCAATGGGGTAGTTTCCCGAGATTGATGACTTCCCAAAGCATACAATAATGAATTTTCTGGCTTTTAGTTTCAGTCCATGATTTTTGCCACCAGTTATTTGTTCAGGATAAACCTTTCTGCAGGGTGGATTGGTCATTTGTGATTCAGTAACTGCTTCTACCTTGCAGTCGTCTTCATACTTAGCCAAAACCGTATGGTATTGGCTTTTACTTCAGCAAAGTAGACAACAAACAGGAGAGGGCCTAGCACTGAACCCTGGGGGACTCCATTTGTGACTGGTCTCTTTGTGGAATTACAGTAGCTTCTCTTATTTTGGTCTCTTGTGTCCTATCTATGAACCAGTTGGCAATCCACCAGGTGACATAGGGGGTTATTTTTAGTTTATTTAGCTTTTCTATTATGCCTGAATGGAGGATTGTATCAAAAGCTTTGGTCAGGTCAAGCTATGTGGTGTGTATCATTTTACCTTCATTCATTACTTTGGTGGTCCTTTCAAAAAAATCCACCAATTTCAGTAATCATGACCTGCCCTTGATGAATCCAAACTGAGACTAGTACAGCGTTTGTTGGTTCCCTTGGTCTAGTGGTTTGTTTTACTACAACTGTACTGCTTTCATTAAAATGATTTCATTACACACAAGAAAAGCACACAAACGTAATATAGTACAGGCTTTCAAGTGTTATATACTGATCCACATATTTGCATATATGTCAGTCATCATGGGTTGTTATATGTCACTCAGCCAAACCATTCCCATAGGTGCACAAGCTTTGGTGTGGGGTACCAGAATTATGTTACCTAGCTGAATAGAGCTGGAGCTATCCAGACCCTTAACAAGTGTAACAGAATCTGCATAGATAGAGTGGCAACTCCAGGTTCATTTAGTTGCTGGGGCACAATATCAGCACAGTAGTTAACTTATGGACATAAAAAAAACAATAAAGTGCAAACATGAGGAAAAAACATTCCTTCCCAAAAAGAGATGCCTTCTGTGTACCCTTCTTTTGATACATTAGGATAAAACTCCCACAATAATATATTACATCTCGTTGCTGTCATGCACAAAGCATGCCTCCATACTCTGCTCCCAAAAGATGGCCATTGAATGCATTCATCTTCAATGTCCAATTGTAAAGAAAGAACAATAATGTATTTCATATTTCTGTTCATACACTGATTATAGGCAAGCCATATAATGATTGTTCAACAATGATCTTGTCTCCTGTACTGTACTTTCACCCAGAACTTGTCTCCCAATCCTCTTTATATTTTGTTTTGTGGCAATCAAAACTGGCTTGCTAGGCTTAATGTGTTAACAGACATGCCCACTTTAGATTATGCTCTATGTTTTTCTGTATACAGCTGATAACTAAATTTTTTTACTTGATGCATAAAAATATTAAACAATTGCATTTTGCCATGAAAATTAAAAAAAAAAAAACAGCTGCTCATTTGCCTTTGAGATTAAGGGTCCATTCTAAGAGTTTTTATATAAAATTAAGTCAGTAATATTTCCTGAAAATTAGGAGTCCATTCTAAGGGTCTTTTATATAAAAAATGATGCCAGTTACATTCTTTGAAAATTTAATGAAAGATTTTTTAACACCTTTATTAGGTTCATAGGTTCATACTAGGCTATCTGCCCTAGGGCATTTATAAGCCTAGCCAGAGTATGTTTGGCTTTCGCCACCCATTTTAAATTAATTTTGCTATGCCCTTTTTCGAGGTTAGTATACTGTGCCACTGTCTAACAGTGACACAGAAGTGATACCCGGGGTAAACCTACGATCTCCCATCCACTCATCAAGATTCCTCTTGAAAAGAGTCAATGAGGGACTCTGCCTAACCTGGACTGGGATTTTATTCCAGAGTGAAGGGAGCCTCTGGGTTATGAATCTGTCCCTCCAGCATGTCCTATTTATTTCAGTGCTGAGGTTCAAGTCTCTCGAGCGTGTAGCTCGATGGGATTTGCATTTTTGAGGTGCAGCATGTCCCTTAATTCTGGGTTGGACATGGCCTTATACGTCAGGCACAGGTCACCTCTGAGCAGGCGGTATGCCACTGAGTAGAGCTGGAGTTTCTTTAACCGGGCAGCATATGTCATCTGTTTGAGCCCTTTGATCCTCTTGGTGAGGTACTTTTGGGGTCTTTCCAGTTGCTGCAGGTGTTTGGTAAGGTACATCCCAAAAGGGGCATTGTACTCAATTATGGGCCTGATGAGGGATGAGTAAAGAGGCACGATGACCTCACCTAATCTAGATGTGAATCCCTTCATGATTAGGTGGGCTATATAAAATGTTTTTCTAACCACTTTGGCCACGTGGTTGTCAAATGAGAGATTGCTATCAACTTGGGTCCCCAGGTCCCTAATTACTTCTTCTGTACTTAATGGATTACCACCTATGTGGTAATTTGTGGGCACTTTGTGGGATGACTATACACTTTTTGGCGTTTAGCTTGAGGCCATGGCTCTGGCACCAGTTGTCTGTTTCTAGGAGGCCCTTTTGGAGGATGCTTGTGTCGGCTGGAGAGTCGATTATGGCACCCAGTTTGCAGTCATCTGCGAACTTGGTCAGCCACAGTCCTTCCATGTTGGCCTGTACCTCCGAGAAATATATACCAAACAAGAGAGGTCCCAGGACTGAGCCTTGTGGGATGCCACTTGTAACTGGTTTGGAGTCTGACATGGCTCCAGCAATTCTAACCATGTGGGTTCTGTCCTTGTGCCAGTTTGCAACCCATCTAGTGACATAGGGGTTTATATTTAAGCTGGTGAGCTTATCTATAATGCCCGAGTGGGGTATTGTATCGAAGGCTTTTGCGAGGTCCAGATAGGCTGTGTGGACCACCTTCCCTTCGTCAATGGCCTTGGTGACTGTTTCAAAGAAGTCAACCAGGTTTAAGAGGCAGGATCTGCCCTTAACAAAGCCAAACTGGGAAGGATCCAGTGTCTGTAGGTCCCCAATATCTTTATTTATGAGGTCCATGATGATCCTTTCCATAGCTTTGCAGACCAAGCTAGTCAGGCTTATGGGGCGATAGTTTCCAGGGTCCGTTGAGGCACCACCTTTGTGGAGAGGGACCACTGTTGCTGTACGCCACTCTTTGGGTACATATCCTGTAGTAAGGCTGAGATTGAACAGTAGTTTTATGTTTGGGTTTAGCTCTTCTTGGAGTTCATGTAGGACGCAGCCTGGGACACCGTCTGGTCCCATTGATGCTGTGTTTCTTGCTTTGGAGAGGCGGCTCCCACCTGAGCATCTGAGATGTCAGGGGCAGCACTCTGCTGGGATAGATATTTGCCCTTTTGGTGGGGGAGTTTGCGCTGAACCTGTCAGCTAGGATGTTGGCAATGTCTGTGGGATCAGTGTATTTTTGTCATTTTGGACTAATTCTGAGCATATCTGGGAATTCCCACCCAGGTTCCTAACATAACTAAAGAAAGCCTTGTGATTATCCTTAGTGTCCTGTGCAATTTTTCTCTCGAAGCTGGCCTTTGACGATTTTATGAGTGCCCTTAGTTCTTTGCTAATACTGATCAGAGATGCCTTCCCTTTTAGGGATTTTGCTCTATCATGTAGTAGCTTCCTCCTTCTATTGTATAGTTTGTTTATGGCTGGGGTCCACCAGACAGGTCGTCTGCCTTTGGAGGATTGGGTCTTGGTTTTATTTGGGATTGCATGATCCATGCAGTCCTGAAGGTGTTCATAGAATGCATTTATAAAGGATTCTGCGGTCTGGGCCATATTTTCCACAGGCCCGGGGGCTTTGAAGGATTCCACCTCGGTTTTGAGGAGTGTGAAATTTGCTTTAGAGAAGTTTTTCACTGTGGTTTTCTGGGCAGGGGGTGGGGTCTGGATGTGAATATCCAGTGAGATCAGTTTATGGTCTGATCTTACCAGTGAGGGATACACTTCTGGTCTGGAGCATAGAGTCCCCATGTTGGTGATGATCAGGTCCAGTATGTTTTCCCCTCTTGTGGGAGTGGTAACAAGTTGTTCCATAGCATTTGAGTTTATGAATTCTAGAAACCTTTGGGCAAGGGTGTTGGAGCTTGAGTAATGCTCCCAATCTATGTTTGGGTAGTTGAAGTCGCCCAATATAATGGTGTTCGGAGAGACCTTCATATTTTCCAGTGTTCTCAGGAAGGCCGAGTGGGGTTCCTGGGTTTGGGAGGGTGGTCTGTAGCAGGCTATAAACTGGAAGGCAGTTTTACCCACTGTTAGTTGCACATGGATAGTCTCTGATGCTTCGTGCTTTGCCGCCAACCTGGAGGTGTGGGTATCTTTGATGAATATCGATACTCCCCCTCCTTTTGTGGTTCGGTCCAAGTTTTGGGGCCGAAAAGCATGGTATGAGGTATAGCCTGGTAGTGCTGGGGTGCTCTCGGAACCCCTGAACCAGGTTTCTGTTACTGCACAGATATCGATGTTCTCCATGCTAAGGAGAGTTTCGAGTGCGTGCATCTTGAGGTTTAGACTTCTAGCGTTGAGTAGCATTACTCTTAGTTTCTTATCCCTTGTGATACCTATGGAGGTGGGTTTGTCTTTTGAGCCTTGCCTAAAAAAGGCACAATGGGGGTAGCAAGAGCCTTTGCCAATATCCGAAAGCCCAGGGGTGACAGGTGCAAGCCGTCCCTAGCAAAGCATCGTGGCTTGTCGTGCATATCATCCCAAGCTGATAGGCATTGGATCCCCTTTGAATGACACCAATACTTAAGCCAATTGTTGAAATTGATCATCTTGTCTTCATACTGTGGCATCATTCTTGGTGAGGGTAAGATGCTACTCAAGGTCAGGGTCATACCAGCCTGGGCTACATGCTCAGAGAGCTCCTCTATGTCTCTTTTCATGTAGTCCAGGGAGGTACGTCTCAGGTCATTCACACCAGCATGGACAATGACTGAGTCATATTTGTACTTGCCTTGGAGTGACCTGATTGCTTGTGTTATGTGGCGGATCCTAGCACCAGACAGGCTGCTCACCGTGACCTTCTCCTTGTTCAGCCTGGTAAGCAGGACGTCAGTGTGCCTGACGATAGAGTCACCTATTACAAGTGTATCAGGTGTGTTGTTTAGCCTTAAGGGCTGTGACTGTTCGGCACACTGGCTTTGTGAGATATGTGTTGCACGTGGTTTTTTTTGGGGTAGCGGTTGCTTGGGTGTCTGCTTTGGAGGTCTCTGCTGCTTAGGCAGATCTTTATTTAGAGCCTCCGAGTATGTTTTTGTGTGATTATGTGTTTGGTTTGCTGTCATGGTAGGTCTATGTGAGACTGGAATTGTAGTGAGTGTGGTTTCCTTCTCCTCCTGACTGGTTTTGTCAGTACTGAGTTGAGAGAGCTTAGCCTCCAGTTTGGCTATATGGTTGCATCTCTCACATGTGTTGGAATTTGTTGGGAGGAGGAGAGGGTTGTCTGTGTACATGAGGCAGTTGTAACATTGCCTCAAGATTCCCATATTCACCAGCTGGACCAGAGAGGAGATTGACAACTGACCTTTGGACATGCTAGAATAATATTGGGAATTCCTTTATAATTGAAAACAAGGGCCAATGGGGAGCGAGGCTGTAGTGCTTTTAATTTTTAGTGCTGACTTATAATTGCTTTAGTGAGCAAGTGCCAGGTAACAAGTGCAATGTGTTACAGGTAACTTAAATGCAAAACGACAAACAGTAACTTTCTTTCAAGCGAAGCAAGGAAATAAGTACAGTAAGCAATGCAGATATCACTAGGGATCCACAGAAGCGCTGAGAAGCCACGTTTAGGTGGAATTAGCGTTCCTGAAATAACAAGCATACAAACAAAGCTAGATTCAGCAGGCCTGGATCTAGTCTATGCTACAGCAAACAAGGTGTACCAATTTCAGTAAGATACAGTTCAAATATTCAGGCACTATAAACCTTTAACCAGACATTCCCAGCTCAGAAGGACAGAGTCCAGCCTCTCCTCCCACAAGAGTGCAGACCATGAACCTTCTTAATGTAAAATAACTGGCCTGAAGCCCAAGTGCTTAAACCAGAGCTAATACACTTTAAGAATAACAGACACTGAGTTCTCAATCAGCAGTTCCCAACTTAGAAGGATGAAAGCTACCTGTCCTGCCACCACAGTGCATGCCACAAACCTTCCTAATGTAGAACAACTGGTCTGAAGCCCAAGTGCTTAATCCAAAAGACTTAGAATGATAGCTACACTTTAACCAAGTTACTACCAAGCAGTAATAAATACAACTGAATACTTTAAATAATGCCTGGATTAGTGCTCAAGTTATACAAACAAAGCTAGATTCAGCAGGCCTGGATCTAGTCTATGCTACAGCAAACAAGGTGTACCAATTTCAGTAAGAAGCAGTTCAGATATACATGCACTATAAGCCTTTAACCAGAAATTCCCAGCTCAGAAGGGCAGAGTCCAGCCTCTCCTCCCACAAGAGTGCAGACCACGAACCCTCTTAATGTAAAATAACTGGCCTGAAAGCCCAAGTGCTTAAACCAGAATTAATACACTTTTAGAATAACAGACACTGAGCCCTCAATCAGCAGTTCCCAACTTAGAAGGATGTAAGCTACCTGTTCTGCCACTACAGTGCAGACCACAAACCCTCTCAATGTAAAACTGGTCTGAAGCCCAAGTGTTTAAACTAAAAGGCTTAGAATGAGTTACACCAAGCAGTAATAAATACAATTGAGAACGTTTAAGATGACACAAAAGCAAAATAAAGTAGGAAGAAACACAAGTACAGTAAAAGCAGAAGAAATTTTTTTTTTTTTTTTTAGAAAAGTAGCAAAAGCAGTAGTAAAGTAGAAAATACAATTCTCATGCAGTGCAAGCTGGCACACTTGAATATTTACCACTTAGGTAGGCAAACATATATTAATATCATATTTATGCATTATACATTACATATGTTTTCTTTATTTTTAACTATCAATCTGATGTTGTAAATCTTTATTCATTCTTACTGTCAGGACTTCGGTTCCATCCTTGGAACCGACACGGCCATTTCCAAGCTTGCGCCAGCCAAAAACTCTCAGCTAATACCTACCCATAATGCCCCTCTCATAGTCTCTCCAGATCTCGTTTGCCACATTCCTCGTCAGACGTGCCTCGTCATCTCTCTCAAAGCTAAGTGGAAAGTTGTGAATTTTTTGTGTAGTTTATCTTAAACTTTGTCGTTTTTTTAGTCAGTTTAGCCTTTTCTTACTAATTGCCTATAACCTGCTTCTATTTCTTACCCTTTACCTTTGGTAGTTAAATCTCTACCATTGTTGGTACTGTCCCTCTCTCTTGCCTTTGGTAGGTTTTCCTTTACCACTTGTGGTATCTTTAAATACCATCTTGGTATTTTCTCCCTTTCTTTCTTTTGTTGTTGTTTCCTTTAGGATAGCCCTTTGTTGCCTGTAATTTGTCAGATAAAGTTAAGTTGGGGTTTAAACAGTGTGACAAGCATGGGTGTAAGATGCCCAACTCGGACGGCCATGCCCAATGCGTTTACTGTTTGGGCATGGACCATATAAATGCTGATTGTGATATTTGTTCCAGTTTTAGCAATCACAAGCTAATTCTAAAAGGTTTAATCAAAACTCCTTTTTCGGACTCTCTCACTGGGTCGGAGGTCTCACCACCTCCTAAGACCAAGAAACACAAGGAGAAACAGAGTCATTCGGTTCCTGCATCTCCGTCAATTATGGAACCGACTCAGCTCCATGCTTCTCCGGCACCTTCGGCACAAACCTCTTCGGCACCAGGCCCTGTGTCTTCTCCCTCAGTGCCATCTCTGATGTTGACTCCTGTTTCGGTTCCAGCTTCGGCACCATCAGCTTTCATGCCATCCTTGGTTCTGATATTGGCTTTCAGGACCATACCTGCTTTGGCACTATCCCCGGCCACAGTGCCAATAGGTTACTTGGTTCCACAGACTATGACCTCTTCGGTTCCAGCCTCGACACCATCTGATTCGGTGCTGTCCTTGGTTCCGACACTGGCTTTCATGACCATACCTGCTTCGGCATCATCACTGGGCCACAGTGCTGATAGCTTACTTGGCTCCACAGACTATGTCCTCGGTTCCTAAAGTCGAATATCTTCCAAGAATCAGATACTCTCCAAAGTATGACCCTTTTTTGGGGCATTGGTTTAGCCCTTTTCTTGAAAGATCTGATTCCCTTCAGCAGCCTCCTATAGATCCACCAGGAGTCTTTCTGAACTAGATGTAGTGCGGGTTGTGGACCAGCTTCTGCCAGCTAGGAGATTGCCCACTCCAGCTAGACCTTCTGTCCCCTTTGGCTCGGAATCCTTCAGAGCATGTTCTTTTGTTTATTCTCCTCCAGCCTCTACCCAGGCCCCGGAGATCTCGGTACCAGTGTCCACCCCTGTGCATACTGTCTCGGCCCCAACTGCGGAGTCTTCCCTGTCAGCATGACCACCCTTGCTGCATTGGCTCCATTGGAGCCGGTGCACTCTCGGAGCAGTGTTTGGACTGTCGGCACCTTGATACCTACCCCGGCGCCTATTTTTTTGCTGGCGCCATCTATGTCCACGGCTCTGACAGCTTCCTGTCCTCTCAGAGCTCCTCACCTGGAGGCGGGCTGTGACCCTGGTTCCGAGTTTGTCCTTCTTGGTTCCGGGCTCCCATCCCTACTTGGGCGGGCCTGCTTTCCAGGTGATGGAGAGGGTTCTTGCCTCTGTGGGCTTGCAGTCTGTACCAATGACATCAGCACCAGAACCCCTATCTAGCATGCAGCTGTCCCAACCTCCTACTTTGGGATCCTAGGCAGAGGAGCCACAAGATCTCCCTTTGAAGGTAACCCTTTCTCCGGAGTCTTCCTTAGAAGATCCCACTGGGGAGCCACCCCGGAAGAAATGGTGCAAGAGGAAGCACCTTCATTCCCCTGAGGAATCTATCACTGAGGACACCGATTGTGATGAGGGAGAAGGGTCCCCACAGTCTCCCCCAGACAACGTCTCATTTGGAGACATTCTTGAAATCCTCAACCAGCGGGGAGACTGGAAGTCCTCTAACCCTTCTTCTGAGGAATCGGTGTTCTTGCAGGCCTTCCGTGCCTTGCCATCTACTTCCTGGGTGACCCCACCTGCAGATGAGCTTATTAAGCTGATCTTGCAGCGTGTCTGCAATGCTCCAGACAACATAGAACCTGTCCCCCGGAGGCCAGATAAAATTCTATCCACCCCTGAAGACCAGCCCAACTGGTCCAAGCAGTTGACGGTTGATTCCATGGTCATGGCAGCGGCCACCAAGAGGGAACTGCCCATCCTCCGAACAGGGAGTCTCAGGCCATGGACAGACTAGGGAAGCAGATCTTTGCTTCAGTGACCTTTCCATTCGGTCGTTGAACTATCTGGCACACTTCACTTGCCTCCAAAGAGACCTAATCTCTGAAATGTCTTCCTCTTTGGCAGGGGTACTGCCTGATGAAGTACGTGACACTGTTGCCTCGCAGCTAGTTACCCTTGAATCTGTCTCGAACTCCTCAATGCATTTTATATCTCACACTACCGAGGGGGCAGCTCGACTGCCACATCAGGCATTGTCATGACGTAATGCTTGGATGCGTTTGTGTGATTTCACAGACCCCTTTAAATCTTCCTTCGTCAATGCGCCTGTCGACGAATCTGCACTTTTTGGTCCCAAAGTACGAGACCCACTAGCACAAAGTGAGAAAGGCCTTGTCTGCTGTAGGCATACGTTTTTCATCCCCCAGAAGTCCTACTCCAGGAACCAGAGGGGAGAAAAATTGTGGTTCAAGAAATCCCAAGGATCTTTTCATGACACTCGTGGTGAACAATTCTCCTGGGGCAGAGGGGACTACTCATCTGGAAGACACCCCTTTCAAAGTAGAGGGGGTCCGCGCAACCAGGGTGCTAGAGATTCCTTCTCTGGCTGAACCTACCAGCATTCTTGAGCAGTGGCCCAATTGCTTTCCTCTGGAAGCAGTCAGGGGTTGTTTTTCTCTGCACCAACCAGCCTGACAACTTATTACTACCGATGTTTGGGTGCAGAGAGTAATATCCAGAGGCTACCAGATGCCATTCAGTTTAACACCCAGACCCATCAAACGAATCCTTGATGTCCTACCCAATCACAGGGAGGTAGCAGCCTTAGAAATAGAAAAGCTGCTAAGAAAAAGAGTCATCCAACCAGTCCCACCAGACCAGAGAGGATCCGCGTTTTTCTTGAGATTCTTTTTAGTGCCAAAAAAGACAAGGGACTGGAGACCAATCCTGGATCTCAGCCTATTGAACTGCCATTTGGTCTCTCGACAGCCCCCCGAGTGTTCACCAAATGTTTGGCAGTTGTAGTAGCTCATCTTCGACTACAAGGATTCCAGGTGTTTCCGTATCTGGGCGATTGGCTCCTTACCATCCCGACCAGGAATCTTCTAATCCGCAGCCTGTCCTACACTCAAGGCCTTGCTCTCCGCTTGAGGATTACAGTCAACAAGGACAAATCTCAAATGTCCCCAACATAAACACTGGAATTCATTGGAGCAGTTTTCGACACAACATCCTGTCAAGCTTCCCTCCCTCCTCACAGGCTTTTGAAAATAGACACTGAATCCAAGCCCTTCTTCCACAGACCTTTGTACCTGCACACCTTGTACTGCAAATCTTAGGCTCCATGGCAACTGCCATTACCCTAGTACCACTGGTGAGGTTGCACATGAGAATACTACAATGGCTCCTTTCTTCACAGTGGTCGATCTTAACTCACCCACTCGACGCCATGATACATCTTGCAAACCTTTGCAAGGAGGACATGCTATGGTGGATGAAGTCAGAGTCGAATCTTTGGTGTCGACCATTCTGCTTCCCCCAGCCCACGACCACGGTGACCATGGATGCCTCCCCTGTTAGGGGGGGGCATTTCCAGGGAAAGACGGTCCAAGACACCTGGTCCCCCATGGAGGCCAATTTGCACATAAATGCCCTGGAACTGAGGAGAGTTCTCTTAGCGGTGCAAGCGTTCCGCACATCCCTCTTCTGGGACTATTGCAGTTCATTCGGACAACATGTCAGTCGTCTGGTATATCAACAAGCAAGGTGGAACCAGGTCTTAGCCCCTGTGTTGGGAAGCCATGAGGATTTGGCACTGGGCGATAGCTTCTAACCGCTTTCTTTTAGCAATGCACATTCCCGGGAGTTCCAACCTTATTGCGGACAATCTGAGCAGGAACATCCTGATGCCTCACGAGTGGTCCCTCAATCCTGTAATAGCAGATTGGATTTTCCGCCACTGGGGCAAACCTTGCTGCAATCTGTTTGCTTCCCCCTTAAACAACAAATGCAGAAGCTACTTTGCCCTGATCCCCCCTCAGGGGGAACCCCCGAGGGATGCTCTAATGCACGATTGGCCCCTGGGTCTACTGTATGCCTTTCCCCCATTTCCCCTCATCCCAAAATTCCTCCAGCAAGCTCAAAAGTTGAGAGGCAAAGTGATCTTCATTGCCTCCTACTGGCCCCGTCAAGTCTGGTTCCCGTTGCTATGGCCTCATCTGATTCACAGCCCATGGATCCTGGATCACTCCCAAGGTCTGCTATCTCATTCTCAGGGACTGATTTACCTCAGTCTCCACAACCTCAAGCTCACAGCTTGGTTACTCCACTTCCAATGATTGCCATGCTGCCTGATAGCTCATCTCCCGTTTGTGAAATCCTTCTGGCTTCACACAAACCTTCCACCAGGAAAATGTATTCTAGCAAATGGACTAGGTTCTCTATTTGGGCCAAAGATCAGAATTTAGATCCTTTTTCTATGCCTATTCAAAAGATCCTACAATACCTGATGACTGTTCTACATGCAGAAGCCTCGGCATCGACAATCACTGTACATTTAGCAGCTATTGCAAGTTTTCATAATGGATTTGATAATTCTTCTATGTCACATCGCCTGTGCAAAACTTTTTTGAAAGGTGTATTACACGTTAAACCTCCTGTCAAGTCCCCCATAGAACCCTAGGACTTGACCTTGGTACTTCAGTCATTAACAGGCCCTCCTTTTGAGCCCTTTGACTCTTGTGATATAAAATTTTTATCATGGAAGACTTTACTTCTAGTAGCACTTACGTCAGTGAAAGGAGTACCTGAGTTGCAGGCCTTGAGTGTCAAAAGACCTTACTTGAACTTCCACAGGGATAGAGCATCCCTTCGTACTGACCCTTCTTTCTTGCCCAAGGTAATTTCTGTTTTTTCCATTGACCAATCTATTGACCTGCCGGTTTTCTTCCCTCAGCACTCAAACATCATCTCTTACAGTGTATTCTGAATTGATTTTTTTTTAAATCTGCCATCTGCTTGCATTCTGAAAAATATGATCCCAGTCACCCCTCTCTTTTACATCACACATCCAGCCTTTACAATCTACCTGATAAAAAAAAATCCTGTGAAATCTGCTTGGGGTATGGAAATAACTATTTAAACTCGTCCAAGTAAAAATCCTAAACCTTCTGGACATTGTTGCATGAGTAGGGACTATACAGTTGTGCTCCCATTGTTCCTTTGTAAACTGCCTTTCCGGTCTCTGTTCCCAATCTTCTAATCTTGTAAACTGCCTTTCCAGTCTCTGTTCCCAAGCTAATCTTCTCTGTTTGATTCATATGGTTATCATGTAATATTTTATATACTCTTCTAATTATCCATTTTTAGTAGCAACTTCTATTCTAGACTTGACTAAAAACTTTACCAGAGACGTTATTTGCTTAGGCACACTTCTGTCCCTTTCTCTTTGCCTATACTCTGATATCAGTCCCTGATATTAAAGGCAGTCTCTAACCTGGCCTCATCCCACTCTATTACCTTTCCCTCTCTAGTTATTTGCTCCCAATACCTTGGTTCCTTTGCCAGTTTTCTCCAGTAAATTACAGATCCCTCTTGCCTATTTTCTATAACCCTACTTACAGTCATTCCTATTGGCAACATCTCCTTTCTCCATTCCCTTGTTGGTTTAGTTCTTATAACACTTTCTGCAATGAGTATAATATTCTGAATGGTTGTTGTTATTCTCCTTAAGGATCTGCATCCAAAATACTATTCTCTCATTTCTTGATCTTTCCCCCTGTTTCATTATCATCCCATTCCACTTTGATTTATAATCTTCTGCTTGCATTATGCATATAGGTTTCATCATTTCATTCATCTCATAGGTTCATAGGGGGCATTTGCCCTAGGGCATTAGCAAGTTTCATCGCTTTGTGGCTTAGCCACCCCTTGTTATATATGAACTATTTTATTATTTTTTTCTGTGCTCTGTCGAAAGCAGTGGAGGTAATCCCTGGGCGATCGTATCATCATCCCATCCATTGGTCAAGATTTCTTGAACAAGGCCACAAGGCCTCTCTGGCTCATTTTGTTACCGGGATTTTGTTCCACAGCATAGGAGTGATGGTGAATCTATATCCCTCTCCAGCCGCCTATTAATAGCCGTCAGGTTTGTTTAAAGTCTCTTGTGGCTCCTTGTGATTTTGATGGATTTTTTTTTTGAAACATATTATTCATGAATTTGACTTGGACATGGCTGTGTATGGGCAAAGTCACCCTCTAGCTGTAACTGACAACTGAATAGAGCTGTTGGAGTTCTTTCGTCGGGCAGCATACAGATTTTTTTGAGACCCTTTTTTTCCTGAGGAACTTTTGTGTGGCCTCCAGCTGTTGCAAGTGTCGGGTCAGAGATACATCGAATGGGGCATTGTACTCAATAGCTAGGGTTGTTTTTTTCAAGTTTTTGATATGCATTTTTGGCATTTAATTTAAGGCCGTGGCTCTGGGCACCAGTTATCCGTTTCTGTGAGACCCTTGGAAGGATATCTGTGTGTTCATGTGTTTTTTTCTATGGTGCCCAGTTTGCAGTCATTCTGCAAACTTTGTCAACTCATAACCCCCCTGTGTTTGCTTTTGTATCGAAAGTAGAGATGCCAACCAGAGGGCTGGCCCAGGACCTGTGGGACACCACTCACTTGTGACAGGCTTGTCTGACATGGCGCCCAGCAGCTCTGACCCTGTGGGTTCTGTCACCAATGGAACCCCCGTATGTATTGTGTCGCCGCCTTAGCGAGATCGGTGGGTGCTGTATGGACCTTTTTTCAATCATCAATGCTTTGACTGTTTCGAAAAAGTCAACCAAGTTTAAAAGGCATGATCTGCTCGATTGGAGGCAGTGGTACCATGGTACCACAGCGCCAGTCAGTCGCCGCTCCGTGCGCAGTAGTAAGAAGAGTAATTGATTAAACAGCTGTCTTAGCTGTGGGTTTAATTTCATTGAGAGTTTGGAGCACACACCACGGGGGGGGACACCATCAGGTCCCATGGATGCTGTGTTTTTTTGGAGAGCAGTTCTCACTTGGAGATTGGAGAGGGTTGGGGGGGCAATGGCTTGGTAGTATAGATATCTCTTGGGGGGGGGGGAGAGTTTGCACTGAACCTGTCAGCCAGTATGTTGGCAATGTCTGTAGGATCAGTAATCTTCATAAGCCTTAACTAGGTATCTCTAAAGTATCACTTCAAATCAGGTAATCCTAAACCACCATGTTCTGTGGGAAGGATCAACTTATCCCACTTAACTCTTGCCGTGTTTCCCTTCCAAATAAATTCCTTCAACTCTTTATTAATTGTTTTCAAGAAAAACTGTTAAACCAGTTTTGGAGATGCAGTCTTAAATATATATATATATATATATATATATATATATATATATATATATATATATAGTATGCAAAACAACAAGTTTTACTGGTCTTCACCTTTTGAAATATTCAGAAGCTGAGGTTTAAAAAGGTGGTTCCCTGTTTACTTTTATTATGAACTTAAATGTCTTTTCCCAAGTCTACAAATCAATAAACAATCCACACAACTCATACATAGAAGTTCTGTTTCCCCACACATAAACATTCCCTTGCCAGCTCCAGACTGAAAAATGTGCCACTTAGCATTCTTGGAAAAATGTTTAACTGGGTAAATGGTGTATATGTCATTGAGCATGTACTGCTGCTCCAGGATTACATAATATTGCATACATGTACCTAGTAATATATATGATTGTTCTTATATAATTTTATGTCACATGCAGGAGCTTTCCAGTTATCACACAGTACAATAATATGATTGTATATCAACAAAATAAAAAAAAATAACATCAGCACATTTGTTTGCCTGACAGTTGCCTAATGTCATTCTAAAATTGTAATATTTGCTTACTTACCAAAATCTTACAACTATTGTGATGACTCCTGGCAATTTGTACACTGTAAGAATGCCATTGTTAAATGTTATAAGTAAATCAAGTGATTCGGGAAATGTAATAATTAGATGTTTCACTTTTAAAAATTATAGCCATAGTTGGAAATCTGTTTTTCCACAGATATACACATCTTTGGGTAAAAATACTCAAAGCTGCACAGCCTATGAGTTCCAATTCTTAATGACAACAGAGGTCAGTTACTTTTATCCAGATGTCCTCTGTACCCAACTATTGTAACCACTTTATTAAATTACATACACCTCTTATATCTGCTGGTGATAAAAAAATCTGCCACAGTAATGTATTCCAGCTTGTTTCACACAAATGCAAAGCCAAATCAATGGCTGTTTAACAGTGATCAAACAACAGCAGAGGCCAGTCGGATTTATTCAGAGACTGTCCTGTATCTACCAATTATATCACATTATTGTCTGCACACCTCAGAAGCTTTGATTGTGATCACATAAAAAATTGTGAGCAACAGTTAAGCCACAATGACTATGTACTTCTGAGATGTAATAATATTAAAATAATGATGATGGTAATAATAAACAATGGCCCACAATTGTATGGCAACACATCAGATGTCTGAGTGTAATGAAAATAAATAAGTAATGGTAACACACATCCGCAATGACATGGAGCCTCTCTCTCTTTTTAGGTTCACAGATACATACTAGGCAATCAATCTGCAGGCAATTTCAATCTCAGCTGAAAAAAGATATATTCAGAAGTTCCCTCCAACCTCAAGAAGGACAAGACAAGATAGACTGGGAAGAATTTTAGGCTGCTTATCAAATTATCTAGGTTTAGCTTGAAGGTGGCATGGGTGCTATTCTATTTGACATGTAGTAGAAGTCTGTTTCATTCCTAAGGGTTACATTGGAGTATGAATCTGCCATATCAGTGTGATAAATTCCTTTTAACAAGACCTAATTTGTCTTTTGCCAGACCTGAGACAGTCTCCACCCAAACAAAAATATGTTTGTCTTTCTTTCTACACCTGTCAGATCTTAAAATAGAATCATCAGTTTAAGTTTACTACTTGCTGATCTAAAAAGAGCGCCTTCTCTTTCAGTACCACTTTCTTTCATTTCTGACACCTTTTACTGCTATTGCTGTCTTCATGTTGTACAGCCTTTCTGCTTGCCTCCTAATCTGATTTTCCAAGACTCAACCGACAACAGCAATTAAAAAAAAAAAAGCTTTCTTTTGTCTTCAAGAAATTCATGTCTGGGCTGTGATGTATCCTTCTTTAAATATACGGTGGTACCTGCATGACAATGTCTGATTTCATTTTATCTTTCGCTAGGTTGTAAGTCCAAACCTAATCAATGAGAGAAAATAAATTGGGGTGCACTGTGTGAATGTATAGATGGCTATGTATGTGTTCTGTGTGTGCACATGAGCATAAATGCAAAATAGAGGTTTGTCTTCTTACCGGGGCACTCATTTTATAGCCTGGGCACATTCCCCAATGTGACACAGGGTAGCCCCATCCCTACATGGAGCTAGCACACTTACTAAAGTCTAGAAACTCTTAAGAGAATCACTAGTTGACCTAGCTGCCCGTTTTTTGGATGTTTGGGAAGACTGAAGCATACAGTAAAGATCCAGGTAGAAACAAGGGTAACCAGTTGAAATGTTGGGACCTACTTTAGTAAGTCCTGAAATGCTGAGACTGGATTGCTGAAAAATGGACTTGAATATACTAAGTCCAAGATGGCCATTTCCCAGAATATTCCTTTTTCTCCAAGGTTTTGATGATCTTTGAGTTAGTATATATGTCAAGGGGGTATGGGAGCTTGTTCCCCTGCAGAAAATAATTTTAAAGGACAAGAACGATGTTGATCATTTTCTTTTCTTGTGCATTTTTAGTACTGTTTTTTTTCTGCATGTCGACATTCAGCATTATAGGTGATGACATTTCAGTACAGAATCAAAACAGGGATAACATGCAGACTTCATACATAATGCATCCCATTTGGGAATTGAACTAGCAAACCAAGCACTGTGACATATTAATGCAGATTGTTGTACTACTGTGGTGAAAATATGAAAAATGAATGGGATTTTTAGCAAAATACAGGTATAAGGTATCACATTAGTGAAAGCAGTTAATTGTAACAACAAATAATGACATGATGTGTTTGACTTATACAATGAAAGTCTTGCAAAGCCTTACTTTTGATGATGTTGTTGTTGTTATTTTTCTCATTTAGTATGACTCTCAGTCTCCCTTGATTTTGTCTCAAAATTTTACTGTGTCACTCATAGACTGATATTTTTTGGGGGAAATAGTTGAGGATTCTAGTCCCTAAATAATGACAAGTGTTAGAGTTCAGACTTATTGGGGATATTCAGAAAGAAGCATGATGCCATTATCAGTGATAAATAATGCACAGTATTTAGCAAGATGCATCCCGATGTTTCTTAGGTATGCATGAATGTTAGCAAAGCACTATCATGCCAGGAACATGATTGTATAATAAAATATTGCAGCTGTAATAATGACAGTAAGAGCACTCCTAGAAAAGTTGAGGCTGCTTTACAGACAGCCACTTGACCCAAGGAAAATAATCAACAGATGGCTTGCCTAATGCTGTGCATACTTACATGCTCATTGAAGTGCCCTGTAGCTGTAACATGGGCACTGACCATAGCCCATCCAAGGCCACCACGCCATATGAATGGGATTGATAAGGGGAGATAGTAAAATAGGAATAGAGATGATCAAACAGTGGAGAACACAAAGGGACAACATGAAAGTTGGATAGGTGGGAGGAAAAAGGGCACATTTTTTTGTGGGACAGGTATCTCTTCCTTTTTTTTAGGAACAGTAGTGTGGAAGATAATGAGGAGGAAGTGTGTACAGAAAAAAAGGATATAGGTAAGGAAGCAAAGGCAGGCAAATGACCACACAATCCAGACAGACTGGCAGGTGAGGTATGAACACAAAATGATACAACATTGGAGAAATGCAGACTGACAAAGGGTGGACAACTGGGGATGGGTGGACTGGATTACAAACAAAAGATCAGGAGTGACACATATGAGGCAGGAAACACAGTGATGATGGATAGGGAGTGGTTCAGAGTGCGTGCCTTACCAGTCCAAAGGGAACCCACTCAGATGTCATTTATCTGTGTGGCTGAAATCACAGGTGGGAGGCTGCTTCTGGTGGCCTAATGGACAGAGTTGGCTGGCCACATACAATCAGCTACACAAGAAAATCTGCTGATTCACTTTGGTCTTCACAAACTGCTGCACCTGCTGTCTGGTGACCAAGGAGGAACCATGTTGAACACTCTCAGAGGAGAAGCCATCTATCTCCTCCTGAGAGGTGGATACAATAGCTACCAGTGAGCCATACAGGTGACCTTCCAACTATGAAGGCCTGAAGACTGCTGGGGACCCAGAGCCCAGTAATCACCACCTCACTTAAATCTGCGACACAGAAAGCCATGCAGAAAGAGGGAAAAAAACTATGGAAGCAAATACAGCAGATTAGTAACACTTTATTAAAATAGTACAGTACAAACAGTAATAAACTGCACTTACCCTGCTGCCTGGATAGCCTGTCATGTCTCCTTAGATATCCAAAAAAACGAAACACGAACCACAAACAGCTGAAAAAGGCGATAAGGAACACAATGAGAGCCGGCAAAGAAAATAATAAAAAGACGTTTAATAGTAAGCGCTTTCGGTGTGGACCAGTGCCTCACCTTCCTCAGACTCAAACAAAGTTGGTATCAATTAAAATTCCTTTTATAAAAAGAATGAACAATTATCCAGTTAAAACCTTAATTAAGAAATCCTAGTCATTTCTTAAAGGAACAATCTTGCTTTAAATACCTTATTCCATACTACATGAAATAAAATATACTCGTTTACATCAAATAGTGAACAATTGTAAACCACTCGTCTTGTGAGAATGTAAAACATTAAAAATAAAAATAGAATAAGAAAGAAAGTAAATACAAATAGTTACAATCAATAAATGTAAAAGATTGCACGTTGAATGAACAACATGTATACTTTCCCGTGCCAAAAGCTTGGTGCAATACAACATCAAAACCTGATAAAACATCGAACAACTAATACCCACACACTCAAAAATTACCCATGTCTTTAGATAAGGTAAACCTGAAAATAAACATCATTTAAATGTGATGAATAAACTATAAATAGAAAAATGTTACACCACAAGAAATCATTGAGCTAAATGAATGCAGTAGCAATGATAAAAATAGGAAATAGTTGCAGAAATATTTAAAAAATGTTGACTATCAAATACCTATCTCCTGAGGGCGTGCAATTTCAAAACACTTCTTATGGACGCATTTTCATTAAGGCCAGGTGGAATATGGGCCCCTGTCTTGATTTGCCAAATAAGCTCATCAATTTCTAACAAAATCTGCCAGGGGCCTCCTCTTATGTCATAGTCTCTATGTTGTAAAACCAAGAATTTAAAACTATGTTCAGGGAAGTCCAAAATGTGTTTAGCTAAAGCATTTTTAATGTCCCCCTTGCCTATGGCATAGTAGTGCTCATAAATTCGCTGCTTCAACTTCCTTTCCGTTTTGCCAATGTAGTAGGCATTACATTGGCAACATAGAGCTGCGTAAACTACACTTTTACAATCACAGTTAAACCTAGAATTAATTGTGTATATTTTGTTATTAATTGAACATCTGTTGCCTTCAAAAATGAATTTACATTGGGGGCAAACACCTCATTTGAACATCCCTTTCACCCTGTAAGGTGCAATTCTTGTCCTTTTCTCAATCTGATGGTAATAATTTAGCTCTTCTTGTACGTACTCTACGATTTGTACCTAAAATGTTTTCAGCATATTGCTGTGAGTGTCATATTCTGTGGTACTTTTTTTGCTGATTGTAACTTTCTGGTGGTAACATTTGTGTTTTCCTAATTTGTGGTGCTTTTTTTCCCTTGGCTTCCACTAAAAACATTATATGCCCAGCTGGATTTTCTGTCAACAAATGTAAATAAATAAATTGTACACAGACATTTTGAATATAATACTCTGTGCACTGCACACCATCTGATAGTTAATGGAGTTGAAGCCCATCTGACTGATA
This sequence comes from Protopterus annectens, assembly GCF_019279795.1. Lineage (NCBI taxonomy): Eukaryota > Metazoa > Chordata > Ceratodontiformes > Protopteridae > Protopterus > Protopterus annectens. The sequence goes on from NC_056731.1 coordinate 1,598,357,887, forward strand.
TAACAGATGACGTGTGAAGAAGGCAGGACCTTAATATCAATATGGATGCAGTCAATGGGCACCAGAACTTGGGAAAATGGGCTATGTTGTAGAATACCTACATAGTGATGGTTCTGTACTCTGCTGTTCATGGAAACCAAATGTGTATTGCAAATATCTGTTACAACTATATGCAATATACTTATACTGTGAAACATCCTCTATCAGGTATGATTTCCGTACCTCTCAACCTGTTAGAGCAAGAAATCTGGATAAAGCCACAAATAAAAGTGGGACAAAGGCCCAAAAATTGGGACAGTTTTTAAATATTGCTCTTACAAACTTAGAAAGCTGATAGAATAACAGGTTTTGCATTAGCATGAATTTTCTGAAGGGTATCAAGTCCGAAACTCAAGTGTCTGTCATTATTTCTAACTTCATTCTTTAATAATCTGCCACTAATTTGCCAGAAAACCACAATTTTAAGAAAAACAGACCAAAATATGAGGCAAAAATCTGGACATTCTCAGAAAATCTGTTCAGTTGAGAGGTAATGACATGATTGACAGACCTTGATGCTTTGCCAGAGATGGCCTGCATCTGTCACCCCTGGGCTTCCGGATACTGGCCAAGGCTTTTGCCACCCCATATTACCTTTTTAGGCGGTGTTCCAAAGACCAAATTACCACCATAACAGCTACAAACAAATGCAATCTGAGGGTCATGCTGCTCAATGCTAGAAGTCTAAATCTCAAAATGCACTCGCTCGAAGCACTCCTTAAAATGAAGAACATCGACATTTGTGCTGTAACAAGAGACCTGGTTCAAGGCAGCAGAAAGCACCCCTGCACTACCAGGCTATAACTCATTCCACACCTTTCAACCCCAAAACTTGGACCAAAGCGCCAAAGGTGGTGATGTTTCTATATTCATAAAGGATGCGCACACCTCCAGACTGGTAGCCCAACATAATGCATCAGAGATACTTTAGGTACAGCTAACATTGGGTAAGACAGTGATTCAGGTTGTAGCCTGTTATAGGTCCTCAATCATGTCCCAAGACACTCACTCCACATTCCTAAGCATCCTGGAGTATATTAGGGTCCAACCTAACACACTCAAACTGGGCGAGTTCAACTACTCCTCCATTAACTGAGAAAACTACTCATGTACTAATACACTTGACCAACGTTTCCTGGAATTCATTAATTCCAATGCCCTGGACCAGCTCGTTCTTACCCCCACTAGAGGACCTGGTCACGACCGTCACTCTACATCAATAGTCAACTCTTCCCTGGTTTGATCCGACCACAAACTAATCACCTTGGAAATCCATATCCCTCCCACCCCCCAACCCATGCAAAGGTAATCACCATGAAAAATGTCTCCAAAGTTAACTTTGGGCTCCTAAGAACAGAGGTGGCTAATGTCACGGAACCCATGCACATGGAGAATAGTTGCATGACCATTGAATCATACACCAATGCATGGTACGAACATGTACACTAATGCATGAATCTCACCATACTCAATAGAACCAAGAAAAGGAAGCCAATCTGGTGGTCTCCTGCCATAAACAAACTCTACAACAGAAGGAGGAAACTGATGTGGAATAAGGTGAGGTCCCAAGACTGGAAAAACTCAATTATCAGCCTCAACAAAAAGTTGAGAGCCCTCATCAAATCCTTTAAAGCTAGCTATGAAAACAGAATTGCAGCAGATAGTAAAGACAAACACAAGGCCTTCTATAGTTATGTAAAGAACCTCCACGGCAATACTCAGATTTGCTCTGAGCTACTGAACAATGGTACCTACTATACCGAGCCAACAGATATTGCCAATATACTGGCCAACAGATTCAGTGTCAACTTTAACCCTCTCCTCCCCTCAAAGGACCAATCACAATACCAGTAGATTGGCAGGCACTCAGTATTACTGCTGCACAGGTTAAAACAGCACTGTCCAAGGCCAAGAATACAGCTTCTATGGGACCTGAAAATATCTCTGGCTGTGTTCTACATGAACTACAGAGTGAACTGGCATCTCACCTGTGTGCCCTGTTCAGTCGCAGCCTCACTCAGGCTTTGTCCCTACCAAATGGCACACTGCTATAGTCATCCCTCTCCACAAAGGAGGAGCGACTACAGACCCTGGGAACTATCACAAGTCTGATACGCAAAGCTATGGAATGCATCATCATGGACATAATAAACAAGGATATAGGGAATCTCCAAACTCTGGATTTCACACAGTTTGGTTTTCTGAAGGGTAGATCATGCTTGCTCAACTTGGTCGACTTCTTTGAGTCAGTCACCGGAGCTGTGGATGAAGGCAAGATGGTTCATGCAGCCTACTTTGATCTGACCAAGGCCTTTGATACCATTCCCACTCAGGAATCATAGAAAAACTCACTAAGCAAGGCATCAACCCCTATATCACTAGGTGGGTTGCAAACTGGCTCACAGATAGAATCCACAGTGTGAAAGTAGCTGACTCCAAGTCAGACTGCCAACCAGTCACGAGTGGAGTCCCACAGGGTTCATTCCTGGGACCTCTCCTGTTTAGTATCTACTTCTCAGAAGTCCAGTTCAACACGAAGGGACTCTGGCTGACAAAGTTCGCAGACAATTGCAAGTTGGGAGCCATTATTAACTCCCCAAGTGATACTGACATCCTACAGAAAGCCCTCACTGAGACCAATGACTGGTGTCAGAACCATGTCCTTAAGCTCAATGCCAAAACATGTATTGTCATCCCCTTTGGGAAAAACCCAGTTCCCACGAACTACCACATCGATGGTAGTCCACTGAACACAGAAGGTGTTATAAGAGATCTAGGAACACACTTTGACAGCAACCTCTCTTTTGACCACCACACTGCCACTGTGGTCAGAAAGTCTTTCTATGTGGCACATCTCATTACTAAGGGTTTTGCATCCAGGAAGAAAGAGGTCATTGTCTCCCTCTACTCTTCCCTCATTAGGCTAATCATCGAGCAAAATGCCCCATTTGGCATGTACCTCACTACACACCTGCAACAACTGGAGAGGCTGCAAAAGTACCTCACAAAGAAGATCCTAGGCCTTAAACACTTGTCCTATATGGACAGACTCAAAAAACTCCAACTATTCTCTGTCTCACATCACCTACTTAGAGGGGATCTCTGCTTGACTTATAAAGCCATGTCTGACCCAGCTCTGTTAGAAATGCTACATCTAAAGAAATCTCAATCCCTCCACACCACACGCTCCAGAGACCTCAACCTCATTACCACAATCAACAGAACATGCTGGAGGGACAGGTTCATAACCCAGAGACTGCCCATACTATGGAATAGACTTCCCATACATGTCAAACAGAGCACCTCACTGGCCCTCTTCAAGAGAAATCATGATGACTGGATGTGAAATAGAAAATTCACCCTGGGGATCACTCCAGTGGCTCTACTCGACAGAGGCAATGGGAACTAAGGTTGGGTGGCACGATGCCAGGGTAATCCTATGGGCTAGGCTTGTAAAGTCTCCAGGGCCATTAGCCTAGTACATACCTATGAACCTATGTACTATACCGCTTCAATTATACTTATACGGTGTACCAAACATTACCTTGTAATATATGTTTCACATCCGGGTCATGACTGAAAAGGGTCAGTATGCCAACTCACTTATCTAGTAAACAAACTGAAATAAATAAACAGAAATAAAATAAATTCTGCACAGCGTGCTATAGCATAACATTAAATAAGTGGTGTAGAATTTTAGAGGCCTACACCTGTGAAACTTCTAAATTGTCCCTTGTTAGATACTGAAAGATCCCTGTAACAAGGAAGATTTGTGTTACACAGACCTTCATGTCCACTGTGGCAGTCCAGTCCATGCGTGCCTCTTGAGTCCATGTTCATTGATACCATGAAAGGGTGGTGTCTCTGTCCACACAGTACTGATCAACAGTGTCCTGGTCATGGAGGTAATGATATGTTAGCTGCTGGTGGACCTATCTGTGACACAGAGGGTGACAACATGCACCATCACAGACACTGACTCTGAACATGGCCACTAACACATGCTGCTTTGATAACACTGATGCTACAGCTAGCATCATAATGCGAGTGAAGCTTCTGTACACCAGAAAACTTCTGTATTTCTCTGACCTGTTTGACTTTGTCACTTGCATACATAATGGCTGTCATTAGCATGTTGACAGTCTTTTGCTTGTCATTATGCAGTTATTTGCATACAATGCATACCACAGTATTTTTCCAGTAGCATGGTCATGCTGTCTCTGTCTCTGACTTGTCATTTCCTGCACTATTTCATGTAATTTGGAGTATTTGTTTCTGAATATCCTCCATAGCTTAGAAAAATGTATAAATGTAATTTTTTTTTTGTTCTATTAACTTCCTGAAATGAATTTGCAATGTTTAATTTTGTCCCTGAATCATGAATTGAGAGATAGAAAGCTGAATGGAGGTCATGAAAATGAAAACTATTTCTCTAAAATTTTTCCTACTGAAGAGTTAACCTAGCTGAAACAGAAGCCATCTCTTTGCTAGTGTTGCATTGTGAAGATTCTCTGAAGTATGTTAGATCTGAGAGCCATCCCCCCAGCTCAGTTTAGCACAACTAGTTTTCAGGCTTGCATGCAGAAATCCTCAGTTACAACATTGTGGACACTGATTTTACTACTGTACAGTTGTTTCTGTTATGTTTGGTGTTTATTTAAAATTGTTGTATTATGTTAAGTTGTTTGGACTTTGTCAGTATACAATTATTAATTTGTTCATTCTCTGTTTACCAGCATCATCCCACTCAGTGCACTCATTGTTGTGGGAGGAGGGCTGCTACAGCCAGTTTCAGTATTCAATGGGCACAAAGCAGAGAAACTATTCCAAAGAAGAGTGCCAGTCTATTGCAAATGTGATAATACAACATCTTCAGTTTTATTGGTGGGGAGTTTTAAAACATGTGTCATGTGCATTCAGGCTGTGGAGGAGGAGGAGGAAATACCTCTTGGTAGTTTGTATTTGATGTGAAACCCAGTTCTAGGACATTGCTATGAAACAGTAGAACCTTTTTACTTGTAAAAACATTACAGATATAGAAAGAAGGGAACTACTATCCTTTTGTTTAGGCAGATACCTATTTTAATGGAAGTCCTAGCACTTACTAAACCAACTGGGAAGACATACCTGCAACTAGTACTCTCTCTTACTACAGGATTATTTGATTCTATACCTTGTGAGAAGTTACAGTGCTATAGTCCCAACTGCATACTAGAACGTTAACTGAAACAAATCATAGGTGTGTAGCTGAGTTGAGAAAATTAACCAAGGACTGTACTTTTGGACAGACATTACACAAATGCTGAGAGATAGAATTGTGTATGGAATAAATGATGAAAACACATAAAAAGGTTATTATCCAGAAAAAAAATGACATTTGATAATGTTTTAAGTGCTGTTCTGACAAATGAATCAGCAAATAAGAATGCACTAGATACACAAGTGAAAAATAATGCAGCAGCATGTAACCAAGGAAAAGTTTAGAGCAGAATAGTGCATGGTCCCAATAGTATGGATTGCAGCAAAGCTGAGCCTTGTTACAGCTGTTTGGATAAACAGCACAAAGCTTCTCAGTTTAAACATAAGATAAAAAAAAGTGGTAGAATTGGTCTCAAAACAAAAGTGTGCACGACTAAAACTTTCTCAAGAAAGCTTGTGTTAAAAGAGGTTAAAAGAAACCAAAGCAGTGGTTCTTTACATGTTTTTTCCTGAACTGGAAAAGACAGAAGGGCAAATTCAATTAACCCTACCTGGTCCATTGACCATGTGTGTGGAGTGGCATGCCACATACACAGTAGCACACTGTTGTGTATTCAGTAAGCACCTCTATATAGTATGTAGAGCCGAGCAACCACGGTAAATACCATGACATGCTAATTACAACATAAGCAGCTGAATTGTATGCTAATCAATCTATCCAAGATGGAGGAGCTATTCAACAAGCTATAAAGCAACCATGTAAACTCAGTGCTGGTTTTCCCCTGCAAGTTCCAAAACCTATTGAAATACAGCCAAGGAAAGGAGTCTACACAGAAAAATGTTAATGCTGTTGCTTTAATTCATGTGTATGTGCAACATGCTGGTCTATGCTGCTGCTAATAGACCAAGTCCAAGAAGGACAAGAGTTATCAGACCCTGTTTAACTTACTACGATCTACATGATGTGAAAATTGTAGAGCGCTATAGGGTGGACAGAGACACACTACAGGAATTCTGCAACCACTGTTGTCCTCAACTCAGACCCAGGGCAAATCAAGGGAACCAGTACAGTGGAGACAAAGGTATGTGTAGCACTTAGAATCTTAGCTACAGGAGCCTTTCAGAGACCAACAGGGGATATGCTGGAGGTGTCACTGACATCATCATCATCCAGGGTCATCCATCAGTTCCTGAATGCTATTCTCCAACAAGCCAGTGACCACATATATATTCCCCAATATATTCCCCATACTCCTGAGGACAGGGCAACAAATATGCTGAAGTTATACCCTGTAGCCCACTACCCTGATGAACTGGGGGTCATAGATTGTATACATATAGAAATCAAGACACCACCTGGGAAACAGGGAATGGTCTACATAAATAGAAAGGGCTTCCACTCCATTAACTCCCAAGTCATGTGTAATGCTAACGGAATCATCTTGAATGTGTGTACTGGAAATCCAGGCAGTTACCATGACTCACATATCTGGCACACCGTTCAACTGTATCAGATGTTCACTAGGGGTGATATCCCACAGGGTCATTTATGGGGGGATGCAGGTTATGCACTGGAACCGTGGCTGATAATACCCATCAGAAATGCACACACACCTACTGAAGAATGCCATAATGATGCACACCTGCAAATCAGAAATATCATAGAGCATGTGTTTGGGCAGCTGAAGTTGTGGTTCCAGTGCCTAGATACATCTGGGGAGCCCTGCAGTACAATCCACATACATGTACTGAAATATTCACTGTCTGTGCCATGCTTCACAATATCATCCTGAGAAAACAACTTCAACAGTATCAACAAGGGGAAGGGGCACACATCCCACCACCAATGACAAGGTCACCACAGCCACATGCAGGTGAGGAGTCAGAGGAGGAACCAACAGTTGCTGTGGATGTAGGGGAAGTGTAGGCATTCTCAATATGCCCTCACATTGGCTAATTATCAATTCATAGTACTGTCACTCATGGCCTAAGGGGCTAAAACCTTCATTCTACACACATACATGTAGTAATGTTGATGCCAGGCAATGCTCATAACTTTTACCTACCCATGCACTAGCTGTGTACTCCTAGCATCAGACAGACTCAGCCCTGAACTAAAACTGTAGGAACTGCTAGCTTTACAAGGTAAGTGTTGAACCTGGAGTATTAAAACAAAATTGTGTAATAATACAAATGAATGGCATATCCTTGCATATTGCTACTTGGTAATGGAAGTAAGTAAAAGGTGGATGATTTGTAAAGCAATGACTTCAACATGTGACAGCAAAGACTTATGTGAATACATGTGCCCTCTATCAAGTAATAGGCCTCAGTCATCAATGATTCACGCATTCATACCTCTCAAAAGTACTGATGGTCACTGAATGTCCTTAATTTGGCCTCATACTTTTGTACTGGAAAATCATTAAAAAAAGAAGTTACAAATTAATGAGATACGTTTCAGTTTTAGACTTCATAACCCTCAGAAGATTCTTAAAAAATTCTGATGCAAAAACTGTTTTGATTCTATCAAGTGTCTAACTTTGTAAGACCAAAATATGTAAAAAATACAATTAGCAAAACAACATCACAAACACAGATATACTAGGCACTAAGTCTGCTATGCACCCTCAGCATTAGACACACAGCTTATATATCCCTGAATCCAAAAGATAGAAAAGAAGGATACGGCACAGTTATCATGCACAGGGTGTTGTGTGGTGGAGGCCAGGAAGCCAAGGCTGACACAAAAGCTAAGTGAGTGCATGTCAGTAAGAAAGAAACAGGCCGACATTTGAATAAAGTAACAAATGGCTACTGAGTCAGAATGAGCTTTAAGCCTCACTGCTGAACCATGTAACTGTTGTGTGTGTGCCCGTATGGACCCTCCAGGTGAAATTGGTGTGTGAGTGTCTGCAAGAGCACTGCCAAACTCTGTACTAGCACTACATCTTGGTATATCAGATAGGTGTATGCCATGATTGTTAGAGGTGGCAGTTCATCATTGTTGTACCCAACCATGAAAACTGTCTCTGCCAGGAGCTGCACTGGCATGTCCATGCCCCTGGTCAGATGCATTGATGCTACATGAACATGACTGATGTCTGCTGGATGAGATCTCATAATGAGGATGCCCAGGACCATGATCCCATAGCCTGCCACATCTGGGTGTGGACACCTCAACCACTGATGGTGCAGTGGAAATAGTGCCACTACAGGAGCATGATCGGGCATGGCCACATTGGTTAACATCAGTTTATGTGGCTGCCTATACCTAAGTGGATGTCATCCCTCTCCCAGCAGTCATTTAATCACAGACACTGCCCATTTCAACTTTTCATTCATCCCATCCATTGAATCAGCAACATGGTGGAGGCAGTCACACATGTCAGCCTGTGCCACATCTGCAACATTAAGCATTTCTCCGGAGGGCCTACTGGAATGTGTCTGCACCTCAATGATGGCCCTAAATATATGTCGAGTGGCATGGGAAGACACACTGGATCAGGTGGAGGATGGACAGCAGGCCTCCTCCGAGCACCTCTAACAACCCTCCTGTGTGGCACCTCACCCACACTTTGGCTATAGCCAGAGTCAACAGGCACTGAAGCCACAGTAACCACACTACCCTGATCAAGTGTCTTACCCTCCACCTGTCCAATATTTGAGGGATCACTGGAATTGTTTGGCGTAGGCCTACTGGCTGTGTCCAATAGAATTACAGAGGATGGCTGAATGTCAACTTAAGTGTCAGATTCAATCTCTGCACCCCTGACTGTGCCGCTGTTTGGCCACCATCATCATCATCATCAGAGTCTGCTGATACTCTGACATCAGGTGGTAAGAGTCCTACACTTCCACTGTGAGGATCACCTGTGATAGTAAGCAACAAACATGGAAAATAAATTATCTACACTACTCTAGTCCAATATGTGCTAACAAGCTAACAGTGTTGCCACTATTGCAGACAATACAGCAATACATACAACAGTCCTGACACCCACATCACACCCATGGATAAAATAAATATTTATTTGAACTTCTCATCAGTATTGACATAAAAATGTTTGGCTTACCATGTGCAGATGATTCTAGGGTGCTATGCAGGCTGGTCTTGGAAGAAAGTAACCAAAAGGTGAGGGGGGCCATCATCACAATTAACAGTAACACAGGGTGTTAAATCTTCTTGCCCTTTATATATCATTAATGATACTTTTAACACAAACTTGGATAACACATCCACCCCAAGCCCATATGTTGTAACTGTATTAATCTACAACTATAACCCCTCCCAAGAAAAATAAATATGTTAAACAGAACTTAAGTATTGCTGTTAATATTTTACTATACAAGAAGTATTTAACAATTAAGATAGGTAAGCCTGTCTAGAAGCTCCTCCTGGGACATATGTGTCCTCCTTCAAACAGCAGCATGAACATCAATCACATGCTGTTGTGCACTTTCCACTGAGCTCTCTGGATCCCTGACAGTGAACAGGAATTCACCATTTGCTGACAGTGGTGGCTCTGTAGCAGGACTCCCCTTCAATAGCCATCCATCCATGGGCCACTGCAGTTGCTCTCCTGGCCAATGAAATCATGTCAGTGGCCCTATGATGCACCTGATCACACATCTTGTTCTGGCCATCTACTGAGTTTACATAGGTTCATACTAGGCTGTCTGCCCTAGGACATTTATAAGCCTAGCCAGAATGTGTTTGGCTTTCGCCACCCATTTTAAATTTATTTTGCTATGCCCTTTTTCGAGGTTAGTATACTGTGCCTCTGTCTAACAGTGACACAGAAGTGATACCCGGGGTAAACCTACGATCTCCCATCCACTCATCAAGATTTCTCTTGAAGAGAGTCAGTGAGGGACTCTGCCTAACCTGGACTGGGATTTTATTCCAGAGTGAAGGGAGCCTCTAGTTATGAATCTGTCCCTCCAGCATGTCCTATTTATTTCAGTGCTGAGGTTCAAGTCTCTCGAGTGCGTAGCTCAATGGGATTTGGATTTTCTGAGGTGCAGCATGTCCATTAATTCCGGGTTGGACATGGCTTTATACATCAGGCACAGATCGCCTCTGAACAGGCGGTATGCCACTGAGTAGAGCTGGAGTTTCTTTAACCGGGCAGCATATGGCATCTGTTTGAGCCCTTTGATCCTCTTGGTGAGGTACTTTTGGGGTCTTTCCAGTTGCTGCAGGTGTCTGGTAAGGTACATCCCAAAAGGGGCATTGTACTCAATTATGGGCCTGATGAGGGATGAGTAAAGAGGCACGATGACCTCCCCTGATCTAGATGTGTATCCCTTCATGATTAGGTGGGCTATATAAAATGTTTTTCTAACCACTTTGGCCACGTGGTTGTCAAATGAGGGATTGCTGTCAACTTTGGTTCCCAGGTCCCTAATTACTTCTTCTGTACTTAATGGATTACCACCTATGTGGTAATTTGTGGGCACTTTGTTTTTGCCAAAGGGGATGACTATACACTTTTTGGCATTTAGCTTGAGGCCATGGCTTTGGCACCAGTTGTCTGTTTCTATGAGGCCCTTTTGGAGGATGCTTGTGTCGGCTGGAGAGTCGATTATGGGGCCCAGTTTGCAGTCATCTGCGAACTTGGTCAGCCACAGTCCTTCCGTGTTGGCCTGTACCTCCGAGAAATATATACCGAACAAGAGAAGTCCCAGGACTGAGCCTTGTGGGACACCACTTGTAGCTGGTTTGGAGTCTGATATGGTTTCAGCAATTCTAACCATGTGGGTTCTGTCCTTGTGCCAGTTTGCAATCCATCTAGTGACACAGGGGTTTATATTTAAGCTGGTGAGATTATCTATAATGCCTGAGTGGTTTATTGTATCGAAGGCTTTTGCGAGGTCCAGGTAGGCTGTGTGGACCACCTTCCCCTCGTCAATGGCCTTGGTGACTGTTTCAAAGAAATAAACCAGGTTTAAGAGGCAGGATCTGCCCTTAACAAAGCCGAACTGGGTAGGATCCAGTGTCTGTAGGTCCCCAATATCTTTATTTATGAGGTCCATGATGATCCTTTCCATAGCTTTGCAGACCAAGCTAGTCAGGCTTATGGGGCGATAGTTTCCAGGATCCGTTGAGGCACCACCTTTATGGAGAGGGACCACTGTTGCTGTACACCACTCTTTGGGCACATATCCTGTAGTAAGGCTGAGATTGAACAGTAGTTTTATGTTTGGGTTTAGCTCTTCTTGGAGTTCATGTAGGACGCAGCTCGGGAGACTGTCTGGTCCCATTGATGCTGTGTTTTTTTATTTGGAGAGGGCGACTCTTACCTGAGCATCTGAGATGTCAGGGGGGCAGCACTCTGCTGGGATAGATATTTGCCCTTTTGGTGGGGTGGGGAGAAGTTTGCGCTGAACCTGTCAGCTAGGATGTTGGCAATGTCTGTGGGTTTGGTGTATTTTTTGTCATTTTGGACTAATTCTGATCATATCTGGGGATTACCACCCAGGTTCCTAACATAACTAAAGAAAGCCTTGTGATTATCCTTTTCTATACATCAGACACTATCTGCTGCCAAATTTACATTCTGCCAGACATATCCCAATGTCCTCTCTCAAACAGAAAGGCACCATGTTGCCTAAATGATTCCACAATTACTTCATTCTCTGGGTCACCAAAGGTGCATTTGGGATGCATGAGTACCAGAATCCTAGGTGACATAAAACAGAAAAGAAGGATAATGCACGTTAGGTATCACAAAAAGCCCTGCTTAGATATAACACATAAAAGGTAGTTTTTCAATATTACACTCTGGAGAAACAAAAACAGTCAATATATTCAAATATAGAAAAGGATTTATGTAGTTGTAACATATTACAGTCACACACAAAGCAAAGTTGGATCCAAACAAAGAGTAGCAATACAAAGCAAACCTCTGTACAAACAGTTTTATTTGTGCCAACACAGAAATGGAACTTGATTCCCCCACCCCCAAAACAAGAGGCAAATGACACATTTTGTTAACAAACCATCAGTGGACTGTTAAAATTGCTATCGGATAAACAGCATGTATATACATTTACCACAGAACACCTATACTTCAGGCCAGCACTACCCCAGAGGTGTCTATGGGCAATCCTAGAAGGCTATCACCCCTGTGTCATTTATACTATAGAACATTTACATTTTACTGAAATAACAATAGAAGAGTATAAAGAGAAAAGCAGTTGTAATATCAGCACTTATGATGACAGTTAATAAGGCTGTGCATCTGAGAAAGTAAAATGCCCTGATAAAAATTTCTATGCCATCAGTAAACTTCTAAGAAGCACATACCGATAAAAGTAGCATTTGCTAATGCATATATATATATATGTGTGTGTGTGTGTGTGTGTGTGTGTGTGTGTGTGTGTGTGTGTGTGTGTGTGTGTGTGTGTGTGTGTGTGTGTGTGTGTGTGTGTGTGTGTGTGTGTGTGTGTGTGTGTGTGTGTGTGTGTGTGTGTGTGTGTGTATATGTATAAATATTTTTAGTGACATATGAGCATATCCAGTATATAACTGAAAAAAACTGCAACCCTACCTTATCAAGATACGTAGTTTTATTTTCTGCGCAGATAAACTCCAAAGTAATATCTTCTTCTGTGTTATCCACTTAAACAAGTCTTTCAGGTTCCCTAGCTACGCAGTTCCATTTTTATAGTGTAGATTCAGGGCTGTGAGCACATTGAAGATGCAAATGAGGTGTGCACTCATTGGAATTGCTGAATCCCAAATACTTGGCTCCATGTATCAGATGTAAACATAGTGCAGGCACTCCCTTAATGTTTGTGGCTACTGAATTGCAACTACGAATGATTACTGGCAGGGAGAAAGAAAACACAACAGCAATTCAGACTCCCTTACCTCCAATATTGTGTGAGCCAGGGCAGACTTACAGAATGTAGAGGTCATTGTATCAAGGTTTTCTCACATTTCATAGTTTCTGTTCAGTAAAATCCAACCTCCTCTTCATTTCTTGATAACTGTATGTTATTGCAAATTAATATCCTCACACATTTTACAGACAATGATACAGAATGATTTATAGACTGCATGTCACAGATTACTGGTCAGATAAGAGAAAAATGAACAACAAATACAGTGAGATAAGACAGAGCTGCATTTCTGCAGGCAATAGTCAGAAATGGTTGTGTGATCATTCAGTGCATTATATCTGAAATTAATATATGTACAAACAACTCAGAAGTGTACAACTGTCATATGTTTTGTTAATACTGTGGATGATGTTGCAATTGCTTGTTTCTTCCTCTCTCCTAATTTTCCTTTTTTTTAATTCTAATATTTGCAGGGTGCACAGCTTAGTGCAAGCATGGGAAACAGAAACACAATAAATGTCATGTTTAGCTTTACTTACCTTGTTTTTACAATGCTTAACAGTGCACCAACCTGGACTAATGCCCCACAATGAAAGCAGACAGAACACCTCCAGATAGGTTGTAGACATTTTAAATGTCAAAAGGGATACATTGTTGCAGTTTTTCTTTCCATTGTACAATACCTGCAGAAAGGAAACAGACAGTCAATAATTTCAAAATGGATACATTGTATCAACTGTGTTTAGCACCGCACAAACTCGGTAAGCATGGCAATTAACACACAGAAGTTAATAATGAATATGGAAATATCCAACTGTTATTTAGTTATTCCTGTTGCAGCAGGTGTAAGCGTAGGGCTATAATGCAGATGGTCATGGGTTCTACTAGAGTAAGTGCAACATATTTTTACTGTTGTGACAGTTCAGTTTATAGTAACGAACATGAAAATATCCAAGTGTTATATCAATATTCCTGTGGCAGCAGATGTTAAGTGTAGGGCTGACATACACATGGTCCTGTGTTCTAATGCAGGAAATCCCAGACATTTTACTTTTGTTCCATTTCACATTGTATTAAATATCACTTACACCAATTTATAAATAATTATAAATAGTGGAGCTGATATGAATTATATGTATGAAGGATACGACACCCTTATTGTGTTTTGAAGGTTCAGATGTATGACTGAGGGTATACTGTCTATTGTGTTTCTATAAGTCTAATTCTGCTATCTGGACTTGGATGGCCTTCACACTTAAATAAGACACATACACAAATTAATTTATATACAAGGACCTTGTCAGGTCACACACATATCTAGTTAACACCTCAGTCTGTCATCTATATTTATAAATAATTCATGACTATGTCTGAGAAGCTCTTCTTCTGTGGACAAGATGAAAAATCACTGCTGTGGAAGAACATGATTTGTCCCTTGTGCAAAGGTTTGAATCCCACACTGTAAAAATCAATTTTATCAGTGCATAAAGCCAAGCCAAACATGTGCCAGGTCATGAAATGTATGCCCCCAGTGCATGTCTGCAAAGTTAAATCACCTAACAGTTATAGTAGCATATCCCCTCAAACTAATGTCAAGTGTCAGAGTAACCTTCCAATTTCCAAAATGCTTTCCTCTCTGTTTGGCACTGTTGCTCTCCATGTAACATCTCACAAATGCAATTGGTATCATTGCTCAGGCTTGTGCACTACCAGTAAATGTAATAACAGGAATTGTTGTGAAATCATTATTTGCTATTGCACTGCTTTTAGATTAGACAAACCTGCTGTTAGAGGGAAAGGTGCCCAGTTTAGGACACAGAGGTGGGATATTCAGGAGTCCAGAATCTTTATTAGACTCCTATTAAACTTCCATAGCCAAAGGCTTTTGCAGGGGTACTGTACTGGCTCCCAGTACAAGTCTGAGGCTTGGAATAGTCTGGCCAAGACTGCATCCAGTTCAACTGGCATCCCGCACACTGGGAAACAGTGTGGGCTCCACTTTAACAACCTAAAAAGGTGCAAACGGGATACACTCAACCAGTGGTTGGATGAGTTCTGAACTAGCAACAGTTGTGTAAGTATGCTAAATATAGTAAGCAAAATGCTCTTCTGTTATTTTCTTTTCTTTTCACAGTTAATTCTGAAAAAGATGCAAATAGGCAGGCCCATGCTGAACATCTAGAGTGACTGAGGGAAGCAACTGGTATGCATGTAGCACAAGAGAAGTATTATTGTAGCTTTAAAATGTAAAGAAAAACTTTTCTTTCTTATACAGTAGTAGCAAAGTAAGCATGCATAGCCTAACTGTAAAAGAAAGCATGCAAGCATCAGTCTGTAGCACAAACCAACTTGTGGGTTCAAATACCATCAGTAACAAATATAAAGTACTGCAATTCATTAATAATATAACATAAATTAAATTCTACACAAGTGGTTTAAATGCCCTGCTCTTAACTTTAATTTGTATAATTGTACCAAGCATATGTGCAATATCTGCACATTGCAAGTATTACTTTCATCAATCTGTAAGTACAGTTTGCATTTGTTAGAAAGTATATTTAAATGTAAAACTTCAGATAAAATAGTTGTATTATTGTGATAATGTATTGTATGTCACATATTATGGTACTAATTTTATCTCTTTGTTTTCTCTCACCCCAACCCTTATCTCTTTTTTATTTTCTCTTATGTGTTGTCAAAATGTTTCCAGGTCATCCATCTGTAACAAGTCATTAAATGCTTCACAGCACAGGGAGGTAGGCCAACCCCAGTGGCTCTGCCTGCCCCTGCTCCATTGGCTTCAATGGCCAGCATACCTAAATTTGCAGTATTGCCTCTGCTGCCCCTGTACTACCTGCACCCTCAGGTAGCACTACCCTGGGAGTACTGGCGGAGTCGGGAATTTCATCACCCACCTGGAAATACTAGGCTTGGTGCATAGGGTCATGCACAGCACCATTGCTGTACAACTACATTAGATGGAGAGGCTGCTCTCCCTCATGGTCCATAGGAGGAGAAGATGTCAAGCACTCCAGCAGTCAGCAGAGTAAGGGGACAATGATGACAGTCCTGCAGGTGAGGACTAGATTCTCACTATCCCCATGTTTGATGGGCATGGGCTTGCATTGTCCCCTCCGCACCCCAATCATGGTATCCCCCAACATTTTGGGACCCTCACCATTCCTGCATCTTGTCTTGTTTGTCCTGTTTGTTTGCATTTGCTTCCTTACCTAGTCAAATTACCTGACACAGAAATATTCATGTCCCTTACCCAGCAATCCTCTCTAACTAATAATTGTCTTTTGGCTTTTTCTGGTCAGGCTCACCACAGCAGATCTCCGGTCCGCTAATGATTGTCAGTAGATTTTTATATTGCCAAGTTGCCAGCCCGATGCCTAACCTTCAAAGAAGGCACACCCATTCATGCACGTAGCTACCTGCATGTCTTTAGATATCAACTTGCCATGGGGAGGACATGCAGACTCCACACAGAAGGTGCTCCAGCCAAGAATCAAATGGGAGAACTTCTTGCTGTGAGGCAACAATGCTAACTGCTGCACCACCGTGGCCCTTTAGCAATCCTCTCTAACTAAAGTTAAAAAAAATGGGCACCTGTCCCACAAAAAATATCATCCCATACATAGCTCTCCATTTTGCAATGTGTCTTCTTGATACACTTACGTTGGTCCAGTTGGCTATACAACATGATTGCGTCATTGTCACCCCTCTTTGTGGAGGTGACAGTCCAAATTCAGGTAATATTCTGTACATACTTTCATTTTACATTATTGAAGAAATGGATAGCTATGGTTCTTTCCTATCTCCCTCCTGAACATTCCTATATTGCTTTCCCTTTGTTCTTCCCCCTGCTTGCTCCCCAGTTTGCCACTTTCTTATCGTTTCCATTTTAACACCTATAATCTGGTCAAAAAAAAACAGAATCACACACAACATGCATAAGTAACAAAAAAAAACCAGTGTAACCTTTCACTTTTTGGCCTCTATGCATGGAGTTTGGCATCGTGCATCAATGCCAAGCGGTGGTGAATTGCTCTTCTGTTGTGCGGATTCCACTGTAAAATGCCACTTACACATGCTGCACTATGTCAATACATAGTAACACACAGTGAATTTAGTATAAATAATAATATAATTGCATCATCACTACTTATTTAATATTACATACATCTGGATAAGCAGCAGGTGTGTTTTATCCACTCATTACTGAAAACTCTCATAAATATAGCAATGAGGCTTGCTTTTGCACATTGCTTAAATATCTGCAAACAGGGAAAGCAGTAGAAATGCCACTAATGACCCTGGATACTACCACCCCATTAGCTTGACAAGTCTGATATGTAAATCCATGGAGCATATTATTGTAGAGCTCATAAACAAGGACATAGGAAATCTCCATGCACTTGACCTCACCCAGTTCAGATTCATCAAGGGCAGACCTTGCCTGTTGAACCTGGTTGATGTCTTTGAGACTGTCACCAAGGCCCTGGTTGAAGGAAAGTCAGTACATACAGCTTACCTTGACTTGGCCAAGGCTTTTGACACAATCCCCCACTCGGGCATCATCAAAAAGCTAACAAAACTTGGCGTAAATCCGTATATGATCAGCTGGGTGTCAAACTGGCTCACAGACAGGACCCTCAAGGTCAAAATGGATGCCTGCACCTTCAATAGCAGACCTGTTACTAGTGGAGTTCCGCAGGGATCTGTCTTGGGACCCCTACTGTTTGGCATCTACTTCTTGGAGGTCCAGGCAAAGACAAAAGGCCTTTGGCTGACCAAGTTTGCAGACAACTTTAAGTTGGGTGCTGTCATTGACTCCATAGGTGATGCTAACATACTGCAAGAGGGTCTCACAGCAACTAATGACTGGTGCAAAGTCATGGCCTCAAGCTAAATGCAAAAAAAGTATCATCATACCATTCAGCAGAAACATGGCCTCTACTGATTACCACATCAATGGCAACCCCCTAAACACACAACCTGTGGTGAGAGACCTAGGTACTCAGGTTGATACCAATCTCACATTCGACCATCATGTAGCAGTAGTGGTCAGAAAAACCTTTTACTTGGTTCATTTCATAAGTAAAGTGACTGCATCCAGAAAAAAGGGGGTTATAACCTCTCTATACTCCTCCCTCATTAGAACAATAATTGAGTATAATGCCCCATTTGGTATGTACCTCTCCAAACATATGCACCAACTGGAAAGGCCACAGAAATACCTCACAAACAGAATCCATGACCTCCAACACCTGTCCTATGCAAACAGGCTCAAATCACTATCACTCTACTTGGTGATCTGTGCCTCGCCTCCAAGGCAATCTCGGATCCTGCCCTACTAGACATGCTCCATATCCGTAAGTCTAAATCCTCACACATTACCTGCTCAAAAGGCCTGAATCTAATATGTAGCATCAACAAAACCTGCTGGAGAGACAGGTTTGTCTCCCAGAGGCTGCCCTGTCTCTGGAATAGACTTCAAATACACATCAAACAGAGTACCTCACTGACCCTCTTCAAGAGCAACCTTGATGAGTGGATGGGAAACCACAAATTTGTCCCAGGGGTTCCACCTATGTCCCTCATTGACAGGAGCGACAGGTGCTGACAGAGGTTTCTTTTTGGAGATAAACTCTTGGCTAGGCTTGTAAGGGCCCAGAGCCATTAGCCTAGTAACCTCCTATGATCCTATAAAATATGTATCTTGAAATATGTATCTTGCATGCACAAACACTTTGCCAGCCATTGTGCAAATCTGCTGCCTGGTGGTATGCTATGCAAAGTGGACAATAACATGTATTGCTTTTGTTTACTGTCCATTTATTCTTCATACCATGAAACTACATGTGCAAACAAACAAAATGAAGGCACTATCTAAGAAAATAAATATTTGCAATGTAGCCATCTGTTACCACCCCCCCATGCACTGCAACCTTTGTCTCTCAGTACTTGTTCACAAATGTGTGTGTGTGTGTGTGTGTGTGTGTGTGTGTGTGTGTGTGTGTGTGTGTGTGTGTGTGTGTGTGTGTGTGTGTGTATCTAGTCAGAAGAGCATACATGTGTATCCTGCAGTTACCAGTCCATTCCCATGGATTGCCAATATTTTGACACTTGCACATGCCTACATATCCATTTCATGCAGGCCCCCAAACATCTTCTCTCCAACATTCACTGCTGATGTAATCCACTATAAGTTGTCCTGCAGCCTTGTAAAAGTTACACTTGTGCTGTTAGGCTTGCATAAAATACTGAGTTCTCTAGTCCATGTCCTTAGTTAAGTAGGGGTTCTAATCTCACAGCAGTCAACTGGTGTGTGTGTGTGTGTGTGTGTGTGTGTGTGTGTGTGTGTGTGTGTGTGTGTGTGTGTGTGTGTGTATACACATACACTTACTTGACATTAGAGAGAGCATTTTACACCAGCATGTGAGGCACTGCTATTACCATCTTCTCCTCACCAGACCCTGCTGGTGTCATCACCTATAAACTGTTGTCTGACACTCTCCAAGTCCATGACCATTCCATCCAGCCTGTATCTATTTCTACTGTAGATCTTATCAATTACATGTTATTGCAACCTAATTTATCTGTGCATGTCTCTCATGTATAACTTTACTATAGTTAACTATTTTGTAAGCTGCCTACTTCTTTATATTACAGCTAGACTTATCAGTTTCATAAACAGATCAATTTATTTCAGTTTCACCTTGTAAGCATTGTACTGGTTCCTATCTGTAAATTGTTTATTTAACATTTACAATGTAAACAGCGAACCACTTTATTCAGTTGCTGTATTTTAACTTTTCTATTAATCCCCTTCTGTTCTAGGTCCTGTTATGGGACAAGATCAGCTTATTAAAATGTATATTGCTTTTAGTTTCATTAATGATGCTATAATATGATTGTTAAAAAGCAGGGCTGTTGAAAAATACAGCTTCATAAGTTACTGCTGTGTCTAAAATGTAACAAGGAAAAATTAAGTGTTGTATGAAGTCGAGGCGTGTTACCTAATGTAAAAGGAATTCGTTAGCCTGACTCCTCCAGGCTAGGAGTGCATTGTTGCTAGGGAAGGTTTGAAACATCCAAGGTCAGAAAACAAGACTCCTTGAAAGCAGGCGGGTCATGTACAGGAAGGTATTCACGTGAAGTCCAAGGTGAAAATCACAAGGAAAGAGAGCATTTGCAAAGTCATTTATTTGTCACAGTCACTATATACATAAAGGTTTGCATAAATGGTTTGATAAGAAAAGTGCATAAAAGATGTAGTTTTTCTCTTTTCAGTGACTGATTTACCAGCTGGTATGAAGATTGTCTCCCAGAGCTGTAAATAAACATTTCTGTTTGCACACCCTGAAGTGTTGTTCACACTTGAAGGCATATAAAGTAAATTCTTAATGTTATTTATTTATGACTTTAACAGTCCTCTCTAAATAAATAAACAAGTAAATAAACAGCCTTTTCTGCTGAATGAAAAACTTAAAAACATTATACTTCTCCTAACTTCATTTATTCATTTATGTTTGGTTATGTTTTTATATTCATTGACCAGTTGCCCACACAGGCAGAGCTCATTTTCAAAGAGACCTTGGGGAGAAAGATTCCACAAATATTAGTGGTACTAATGTAGTGATTACAGTATGTTTAAGAGGCAGATATCCAGAGCTTGACTGTCTCATTGGTACAGAAATATACTAAAAACAGTCATTCCATACAGCAAGTGACAACAATAACCCTAAGGTATGTCACCATAAATCAAATAAGATACACTCATTTAAAAGATAATTGCCAAAAAGTAAATAGTGTATTAAAAAAACTCATTCTACATGGATGAGCTAAGAATGCAGTGTAGCAGTCAGAACAGTAGAACTAGTATTTGTATCGTGGTAGATGTTAATGAGCTTGGAGTTATGGTGTCAAGCTGGAGAGAGGGGAGAGACAAGCAGTTTGAATGTGGAAGCATCAGAAGTGCTGTCTTTGTGTTGTAAAAGGAAGAAGACCTGTGAGTGATGCAGGTAACCTGAGTTCAATAAGCAGAACAAGTATCTGAGGGTTTGGATGAGTGTAGGGATAGAGTAGCATTTTGCCAGCTCTCATATCACAGAGGGAGGAGAGAGGTGTTTCCCTCAGTCCACATCCCACACTGGAGACCAAGGACACAGTATCACAGTGATAACAGGAACACACCAGCAGATTTTCTGCATACAAAATTTAATATAGACTTCATTGAATACCAGATATGAGGCAGGATTAAGGGTAAGATACACACACACACACACACACACACACACACACACACACACACACACACACACACACACACACGTACTATAGCTATCATGATGAAACAGTACCAGGTTACATTGATCTCTCTACCCACACCCTGAATCTTTACTAGAAGATCCCTGTTTTGCATGGCCCCAGTACAGGGGCAGGCTGGTTAAGAGATGGGAATGTTGGCTGCAAAAGACTGAGGAGGAGATTCAGGACATGGCAGATGTTAGCTGCGAGGCTAAACAAGTAAGCAAACAAGCAAACAAACAAACACACATATATACATACATGCATAAATACACATATAAAGGAAAGTGGTATGTGAGAGAGGGGGACATAATATTATTAGGAAAGACAAAAAGACTGAGGATAAACTTAGATGAGTAAAATGTTTCATTGGATAAGTACATCTACTCAATCAGAATGCTGTCATGCAGTAAACAGAGACACCAATGAAAGGATTAGAAATGGCAGACATTCCTCCACTTTTTCCCTGCATCCTGTGGTGTGGAATGTTTATTCTGAAACACTATTTTCTATTGTGTATCAGGTTTCCAAAGTTTGCAAAGTTCCATATTTATTTATTGATTGATTGATTGATTGATTGATTGATTGATTGATTAATTGTACTTGTTTACTGGGATAGTCCAAATGGGCAGAAAGACTTACCTCTTTTCAGCTGAGTCTAGAGGAGAAAAGCTTAATGCATACTTATGCATACAGTTCACAGATATTTCACATTTGACGACTGAGTACATTTGACAGGTTTTGATAGTTGTAAACAGAGCGCATAATAAGAGTCTTAATAATTATATCCATATGAGTGATTGAAATACATTTTACAGATGTTATAATTATTGATGGACTAAGTACATTTTGGATGCTATTATTATAATAGTTTTACACAGTAGGGAGAATTAAAAATGGGGAAAGTCCTCAGAGGTATGAAAGACAATAAAAGGAGAAGAGATGGAGGTAGTACAAGGAGAAGATTAAGGAAGGAAGGAAGGAAGGAAAAGTGGATGGACAGTGGCTATAAAGTGGGTATAAATAGATAGATATCTTAGGGAAATTTAAAGGGACAATCCCAGAGTTTAAAATTCTGACCAAAATAAACTTGCCCTGATATCTCCCAGTTGTCCCCACCCACTTATCACTTCATCAACAAGCCTACTCCTGGTTTCAATTTACTTTATGCAGCTCTGTTTTCATTCCTACTGGCAAACACAATAATATTCAATTCCTGTCAAAGCTTTCGGTCTCCAATCACTGGGAAATAATAAGTGTGAAGACTGGTAGAGAAGAGTGAAGTTTGCCAGCCTAGCCAGATAGAATTTTATACATAATTTTATCATTTGTAAATATGAATGTAAACTATAGGCTTGTTGTCTTAAATGTAAAGAAATACTGTTACATGTGGAACTGGAAATAAATGTGACAACAGTGCACTCTACTGACCAAAGTAAAGCATGTGATGACCCTTTGAAGTAGACAGTGGTGCCGAGGGGTCTAGAAAAATAAATTCCTTCATTGTTTTAACCAAGAGTTAAATTGCTAGATTTAAACATGCAAATGTATTTTATTGCTCTGTTCCTGACCAGCTGCAAGATAACAAAAGGGAGATGTTAAGAATGTAAATGCAGTTAATGTGTAGCCTGGGAACTCTAGGAAAGTGTAAAAGAGATGATGTAATGTTTATCAGAACTGCAATAGCAATTTAAACAGAGAGAATCAGAAGGCATTAAGCATTTTGTCTTGATCATCCAACTCACAGCACTGCCTCTTGCTCATCTTGCTCTCATGTAAGTTATCTTAGACTTGTGTTTTCTTTTAGAGATAGCTAGAACTAGAAAGATTAGACTAAGTGTTTTTCTGTGATATCAGAACTGTACTACTGAATTATTTCAACTATTTCTGTGTGATCTCTGAACTTTTGACTAGCACTGACTGTGTGGTAGAAAGTATTGTCTTGTGGTTTTAATTATTTATTATTAAATATTTTAAAACCTTTTAACTGTGGCTGGTTTGTGTAGAGATAAATTAAGCTCTAGAGTACATTGCATATTTATAGAGTTTACTGTCCAAGTCACTCCAAATAAGCTTTGACTGATTAGTCACACTACCAATTGGATAATAATATTGCACAGTAATAACTTGACATCATTTTAAGGGCCTTTGAGTAGCTGATAATTATTAGCTGGGTGATGGCAAGTGGTACTACCGTATAGTCTGGGTAAAAGGGGCACATTGGAGAACCTGTGCCAGCCTTCCCCAGAAGTGTCTATGTGGTTGTATAAACCCTTATCTCAAAGTGTGTGTGTCAGCTACTTCGGCAGGGACATGAAGCACTGGTTGGACAGAGCGGGTGCTGACGATTTTAGCTTGCCCAGCTAGGCTGAGATCTGGACCCTATAGCTGTGCCAGTGAGGAGTCTTATTGGGGACCTGGGGAGCAAGGGAGCGACCAGCCTTGGACTGACTGTGATCTCTGTGTGCTCTTAAGGGAAATTTCACTTTACTGTGTGTATTTGTTATCCTTTCCTCATATGTGAGACTCCCTCTCTGGTGTTAGTGGTGAGGATTGAGGCTCCTTAATTTCTGGGCCAGGGGACGGGCATCACAATAAGGTTATTACATTTTTGTGTGTGCTTGTGGTGGGGATGGTTAGGCAAGACTCTCAGTGTTTACTTTTTATAAACTCGTCAAAAAGCTTATCTTAATTGTGCAGCTCTTTTATTTCCTTTATTTATTCTGCATAGCGTAACTGTGAGCAGTATAGTCAAAAGAGTACAGTTTAGTGAATTCATACTAAATCTTAGCGGTCTATTGATGTATTTCCATTACTCCACAGTAAAGCAATCTCAGAATTCGTATGTATAATTTTCACAAGTTGCTGTACTGTACAGCCCCCATTGTGACTGGACGTTTTGGACTTCATTGTTTAAAATGAATCTATTGCTTGCATCACACACATGCTTTTTTACATCAGGTCAGAAAACCATTATACTTGGCTAGTATTCAGAAATCAAAAAAACAAAACATGAAAAAAAGACTGCTTCTAGTACTGTTCAAAACTTGCATCATTCTGATGCTTTCTACAGAGCAAGTGGCAGTCATGCGTAACATCATAGCACTTAGCTAGCATTCAGAAATCTGCACAAACTAAAATATGAAATGAAATGAACAGAAAACTCTGTTTACTAAAGTTTTAGCTTTGCACTGCTCATTTACTTTCCTGCAAATTAGCAGCAAGTCAGGTCATAAAATTCCTGAAAGACTACTTTTGTCTGAGTATAAAAAGCACAGGTGAAACTAATGAATGAGTGAGAGCTGCTGTACAACTGCAATTTTGAGATGGAATTTGACTAAGACCATTGAAACTTCCTGTAAGCACCCCTGCCCCAACCCCTGCAGCCAAAGCTGAGACATGCTGAGAAAACCAGTCTGAAAATGAAAACAAAGACCAGAATCAAAACAAAAAAATGTCTGGGACTGTCCTTTTAAGAAAGGTAGACTACAGATATGGACAGAAATACTTTGTGGGAAAGAGGCAAGACATGGAGGAAATGAGACAACAGAAATAGAGGGTGAGCTTAAGCATTATGGGGTTAGTCTGGGGAGGTCCAAGTGCAGAGCCATTGTTCTGTAAGGTACTGCTTTAGCTGAAGTTTGAAGGACTTTACATTTTGTAGTGCTCTAACAGAGTAAGGAAGTGAGTTCCAGACCTTAGACAGATATAAGGATAGTGATTCCCAGAGAAATTGCTTAATTTGGTGGTGGATAATAACATTTTATCTTTCAAGTGAAGAGCTTGATTAGGTATGCAAAGTTGGAAAATATCATCTTGGCTTGGACAATTATCTGGTGTGTAAATGAGTTTGTGGATAGTGACTAGTTGTGAGTGAGGTAGTGTTTTATTTATTTACTTATTTAACATTTGTTTACTGGGAAAGTCTGACTGGACACAGATCCTTTTTCAGCAGAGGCCTGGGGAGAAAAGCTCCATGAGTAACAGTAAATTTTAACGCACACATTACATTAATCAATAAAGTATAAAGTAAACAAAATGTAGTATACATAAGAAAATACAATTTTGTTACATCTTGACAACAAAACATAGACTTTGAACATAGCTAGTAGTATTTGTCAAGTATGACATGTCAAGATATAAGGTTAAGATAGGTCGGTAGGAATAAAGGATTAAACACTGGTGAAGAAGTTGGATATGGTTGGGGTATACTGTGATGTATCAGAGGATTCATGAGGGGTTAGTACAGGAACATAGCCACTTATTTTTTAGATAAGCTTTAAGTGATGGCTTAAAGTGGTTAGTGGATGAGACTGAGAGAATAGATTTAGGAAGGGAGTTCCATATACGAGGATATATAGTTGGAAAATAAAGATTCTCTTGCAGTGTTATTGGCCTTGGAGACGGTGAATAAGTTCTTATTGTTAAAGTGAAGTGGCCTGCTGGAACTGTAAGGAAGGATGAGGTTTTGTAGTGCAGGGGTTCTGGTTGGTTGTGTTACAATTTTGTGAGTTAGAGAGAGTTGGTTGTAAAGAATAATGTTGGGAAGCTCAAGCCAGTCTAGTATCCTTAAAGCTGTACAATGATGTGTTCTATATGGGCAACCAGATGTAAACTTAGCAATTTTATTATAACATGCTTCTAGCTTAGATAAGTTAGTTTTTTTAGATTAGCTAAAATTGGAGAGGCATATAGTGGAGTGGGGAGTAGATGGATTTGTGCTAATGTAATTTTGGCCATTGTGGTCAGGAACCTTTTGTGCCTATATAGACTTCCAAGTTCCTTATGGACTTTTTATAGTTAGGGAGACATGCAAGTCAAATTTTAGATTATTGTCTATTTCCACTCCAAGAAGCTTTGTATGGGTTGTTGGGAAGATGACAGTATTGTCTTTGGCTATTATGTTAAATGGTGGGCATGAGATAGATGTCTTGTTAGGTTGGAAGAGTAATAATTTAGTTTTGTTTGGGTTCAGGATTAGATGGGGATTGGGTAACCATGTTTCAACAGAAGTGAAAGATTCCTGTATTTGAGAATGAAGAGCTGATAGAGAAGTGGCAGCACAGATACTGTAAGTGTTGAATCATCTTTATACTGTATTATAGAACCATGTGGAATAGCTATGTGTAGATTATTAGTAAAGAGGGATAAAAGGAGAGGGCCCAAGATGGATCCTTGGGGGACACCAATGGATAAAGGAAGGCATGGAGATAGGTCACCCTGCCACAGAACAGATTGTTGATGGCCAGATAAATAGTTATGAAAACATGTTGTGGCAGATGGTGAGAAGTATAGTTCAGTTAGTACATCTATTAGTTTGGAATGGGAGACCATATCAAAAGCTTTTGATAGGACTAGAAAGATGGCAGATACAAAGTTGTTGTTATTCCTGTGATGGTTTACAGTATTAGTGAAGGATAAGAGAGCTGTTGTGGTACTATGTGATGGGCGAAACCCATGCTGAGTGTTTGAAAGAAGGTTATTTGCTATTAAGAATTTCATGACCTAGAGATGAATACACCTTTTGAATAGCTTAGAAAGAGGTGGAAGAATAGCAATTAGTTTTAATTCCAGACATTCAAGCTGCTTAAGGGCCTGGCAATGATGAATCCTGTACTGTTGGTTTGTTGCAAATGTGCCTATTTTATCTTAACACTGAGGTAATGGAGACAGGTCTGTGTTTAACTGTTGAATAATATTTCCATTGAATGGCTAAACATCGAAACATAACCATCAAACATTCATTTAGGGAATGTTCATTTTTTTCTCCAGGGAAAGTAACTAGTTAGCAAACACTTCCCCATCTCACTAAATGTAGCATTTCAAACCTACCCAGATGGGGGAGCATAGCACCCCACACCCCCTAACTATATATATATATATATATATATATATATATATATATATATATATATATATATACCAACTCCAAGACCACACTACAATGGGGAAAAGAGCAGACAGGGAAGTGTTGGCCAACTAGTTACTTCCCCCTTCTCTGAAATGAATGTTCACTGAATGAACGTTCAATGGTTAGGGTTCGATGTTTAGCCATTCGATGGAAATGTTATTCGATAGGCAAACATAATCCTGATGGAAGGAGTTGTCTGACTTGGAGAATGATTAGTATGGGGTCTACATACAGAGGGGCTGGGATGATGAAGGATGTGGCAATGTCAGTAAGATATGGTTTGACACTGTAAATTGCTCATAGTTGTTAATGACTTTTCTTTACAGCTAGTTGTATGTCGTAGCTGAATTTCAGATAACCATCATTGTTAACCCCATTAGTTTGATTTGATGTGGGTTACTAGTTCTATGTTACTATTATTGGCAGATGTGATTGTAAAGTTATTTTGTGGTATGACAATTGATAAGGAGCAAAAAGAAATCATTTAGATTTTTTTTAAATGGGGGTGCAATTGAATCAGTTAGCCAGGACTCTGTGTTGGAGAAAGATTCTTGGGTAAGCTGTTGTAGTTTCCATATATATTTTGTGGTACAAATGAGTGTAGAATAATCTGCAAATTGGCTGATTGTGGCTTGTTTGCTTGATTGTGCAGATTCTTTATGAAAATATTGAATAGCAAAGTACCTAGAATTAAACCTTGAGGAACACCCACTGTGACAGAGAGGAAGGAAGAATATTATTTTGCAGTTTCACTGTCTGTTGTCTGTTTGAGAGCTAACTATTGAACCAGGGTATGGAAGATTCATGTATTCCTAAAGAAGATAATTTACACAGCAGTTTATGGAGTGAGACTGTGTCAAATGCTTTTGGCAGATCAAGGAATACTGTGAGACAGAGTTGCCCTTATTTCTGTGCTGACTTATTGTACTTGTGAAGTTTAGTAGGGCTATAGTGGTGCTGTGGTGAGGTTAAAACCATGTTGTGCAAGGGAAAGAAGTTACTTATCAGAGATAAAAGTGACTAGTTGTGATTATATAAAAATTTCCAGAATTTTTGATAGAGGGGATAAGATAACTATGGACCTAAAATTGGACAGGTCAATGGAGTTACCACCTTTGTGGAAAGGTATTATGCATGATTTTTTCCAGAGGATGGGGACATAATTTTCCATAATGGATTGGTTTATTAGGATTGAGATTGGGTTTGCTAGAGAATCAGTGGCTATTTTTATGCATTCACTTTGTAAGTTATCCAGGGCAACAGAAGTGCATTTCAGGGTTAGGAACAGTTTGTTTTATTGTGGCTGTTGAGATAGAATGAACTTGTGGAGTATAGGAGTGTAGGTTGGAGATGGGTGGTCGTATAATACATGGACAGGCTGGTGTGTTAATGAGTGATACAACAGCTGGAATAAGGTGTGAATTAAATTCTCTAGGTATGCAGTCTGTTTGATTGGGGGTAGGTGGTGTAGGTTGTATTTATAGGTTCATGGATTAGTACTAGGCTAACTGCCCTTGTGGGCCATTTTTTTAAGCCTAGTCAATTACCACATGGGAGAATCAAACCCTGCACCTTGTGTTTGTAAGGCAAACACCTTAACCATTATGCCAACCCCCACTCCCTATTTTATCTCCTTAATTTAGTTGCTGATTGACAGAAGACAAGAAAGCTTGAATTTCTTTTCATTAGTTATTTTAAGTTTTGTATAGTATTTTTGTTCAGGTTTGATTTTAGTTTTTGCAATGTTTCTGAGAGGCTTGTATTATTTGATGAGTTGCTATAGTTTTGTTTTGTTTCCAAGATTTGTCTCTGTTTTTCATTATTTGTTTTGTTGCTTTAGAGAGCCATGGTGCATGGTAGGTTTTGACTGTTTCAGATCTACTAGGAGCATGTTTATTTAGTTTGTTGAGAAATATAAAATGTAATAGTTCTATGGACTCATCAAAGGGAATTGTTGAAAGTACTCATTAGTTTACTACTTTTAAATCTGTGATCCTTGCTAAAGGAAGTGAAATTTCTAGCATGGTTGTTGTGGTGCTGTTTTTGGGTAGGGAAGTAGTGCCTTATAAGATAGGTAAGCAATCATTTAGAGTATCTGAAAGAGAGCTGGCAGAGTTTATTCTATTGAAGGTGTTTAAAGTATCCAATCTATAATAGATCTACTGGAGCTTTTATTGTAACTGGTTGGAATTGTAATAAACTGAGTGAACCCATATATGTTTATGTTAGTTATAGGAAATTATGAATCTGTAGTTAGCCAATCTATGTTTAAGTCACATAAAATTATAGTTTCTTGAGAGATATTATTTGAGATCCAGGAGAAGAATTCTTCAGCCACGTGTATGCTGTTTCCTGGGGTAGATAGACTCCAATTAAACATAAGCTTTTGTGAATATTGAATGTAAGAGGTTAGCAGAATTTCAGCAAAATTAAATTGAGGAGGTTTTAAGCGATGTAATGATACATTAAGGGTATTATTGTAAATGGTGGCCTTCTCCTCGTTTTTTTATGCTGTGCCCAATCATTTTATGCTATATCCGGGGGGGGGGGTACATTTTTCATCTTGCATTTCTTTTTTAGTCAGTTTTTTGTTAAAACAGTTATGTTAGAATGGTGCTATGTTATCCACACATGTACTTGTAAGGTTAGTTGAGAAAAGTTGCAGACCAGAAGACTTTGCTAATGCTATGTTAGTAGTTGCTGGGGAGTGTTTGATTTTAGGGGCATTACTGAGGGTGGGGGGGGTGGGGTTTAGGACCTGGATTTGATTGGCTATCACCACAGGCTTTTAACTGATTGAAAATCTGGAACTAGATAGGAGGACATTAAAGTTTTAATTTTGGTTTTAGGCCAAGCATATTCAGAGTGGGTTTGAAGGCAAGATGAGTGGTTGTAAAGAGATGGATGGTTCAGTTCAAAAGAAGTCAGAAGCAATTAAAAAGTGTTTGTAGGTATTGTGTGTAGTTGCATGCATTATTGTTAAATGATGACACAGATATATCAAGAGGAATATTGGAAGGATGTTACATATGCTGGCAGAGATACTATTAAGAGTGTATGAGAAAGTAATACTTTGGAGTAGGAGAGCATTGTAAGAGACAGATAGGTAAGTTTTATTAGAAGGCTGAAAGGGAAAAGTTGGATGGGTGGAGAATGTATTTGCAAAGATTATGGGGGAATATTGAGTGACAGGACTGGTAGTTGGCTGCTTGGTGGGAGGGGCTTCATTTACTTAAATGTAGAGCATGCAGGTGTGGGGGGGGGTAGGGCAGGGGAGCAGAGTGAACAAGAGAGTAGCAAGGAAAATGGAGTAGGCCCAACCTTGAGATAGTGACTACAAAAATAATCTGTATAGCTTTACAGTATTTGATTTTATTAGACTTTCAATTGTGAGTTTAGAGTTTCAGCAAGGACAAAGGCCTGTGGGTTTTGTGGAGGTTAGTATGTGTATATACAGTAAAAGGGGTCAACTGCTCCAGCTGAGAAGCACTTATCACATATTACAGGATAAATATTATTTAAAAACAAAAGCAAGATGAACACAGACACAATTTAGGGCATGTTGGCAGGTTTGCTGTGAGAATGATCACTATGTTTAAGAATGTAGAAAATATGCAGCAATGTAAGCAGGCAGTTTCACTGACTCTCTTCTTTAATTGAAGATAAAGATAGAGTAAAAAGCTGCTAAAAGACAAAAGTATAAATGAAAGGCGGGGCCGGGAAAATACTAGTCAGTATTAAAATAATGTAGCCTGTGATGCTTCAGAGCATAAAGCAGAATATAATGTTTCACTGACACTTATAAAATTAAAAAATGAGCAAAACATTAAGCAGTAGAAAGGAAAAATAAAAAAAGTGCAACAGTATTTGCTAAGGTACCAGTTTTATGTGGTGGTGCTGCGGTAGCGTTGTCGCCTCACAGTAAGACGCTGTCCGGTTCGATTCTCAGCTAGAGCATCTTCTGTGTGGAGACATGCGTGAATGGCCGTACCTTCATTGAAGGTTGTGCATCAGGCCTGGCAAGCTGGTACGTAAAAATCAACTGCCAATCATTAGCGGACCGGAGTTCCGCTGTGGCAAGCCCTAACCGGGAAAAGCCAAAAGACACACACACACCAGTTTTATGCCTGAAAAGTTCTCTCCAAAACAAACAATGCACAATTCAGAGGGAAACACCCAAGCATTGCAGAACACATGGAGACACAGATAAGTGCACTAATTCTGCACCATTTAAAGAGAGTGTGCCTCATAAAGCTTTAGATAATTATGATAAGTTCCTGCAAGTTTGTATTATTGCCACAGCATACAAAATATGATAACATTTGCAAAATTTCTATTTTTCTGCTAATGGAAAAAGCTGTTACTTTAAATCCAGTTAACCACTGAAGGAGAAAATGTACTGGTATATGATTCAGTGGGAAAAACTCTACTGCTTTTCAAATGGCTGTAAGTTGTTTTGTTAGTTGAGAAGTGAGTGATTGTTGCTTGAGATGGAAGGCTATGATACAGGATGATGGGACTTAGCTGGAAGGGCAAAAATATATTCAATTTGATTTAGCTAAATTATCTGTTGGACTCTACATTCACAAACTCTGGACTTCAGTGTGACTGAGGGTGACTCTGAGTTTTTCCATAGCACTGGACTCTCCTGAGTGAGAGTCTGGGCTTTTCCATAATACTGGACTCTCCTGAGTTTGAGATTTGGCTACTTCACATCAATTTCTACTGAAGTAAACAGCGGACATTGTAGAGTTTGTTGTATTAATGCAAATTAATCGTATAGGATCTGTGAGTGACCTGATGTGGTAAGAGCCTCATTGTTTTTCTCTAAAAGTAACTACTGATGATTTGAAGCATGAATCACTAGGACCTACTCTTGAACCTCCAAGAATCAGATCATATATATATTAGCAAGTTCTTGGGGCAGTGTGCATGCCACAGCAGTTAAGTAAATTCACCTAAATGCTATTAGTACCATGTTTGGACAACTAATACTTTCCTTTCTGTGCTAATTCAGTCTACTGGTGTTCACTGCTAGACTCTGTTTACCACATGGCCACAACCACCTGGCCATTTTACTTGCATAACAAATGTATTAAAATTATTAATCCAAATATAATTTTAGTTAAATTAACAGGGAAATGATTATTTGTTTTCCACTTAAGATGTCAAACTCAGTTCTGGCAGTGGATGGTACATGTGAATAATGCAGAATATTGTGGCTGGGGAGAGAGAAATGTCTTCAGTGGAGCAGGAAAGATTCTGTACAGCCACAAAAGAAAAAAAAAACACAAAGCCATAGTATAATACTTTGGACCTGAAAGGGTTAAATAGAGATTGTAATTGGAAGTTTGTAATTAATTAATTAGTATTAATTGTTTTATTGCTGTGACTATTTAATGTGTGTTTTTTGAATTTGTACTCCAGTGAAGGCAATTTTGCCGAGGTGATAGAGAGAGAAATAAATCCTGGACTTTTGATCTGTAGCTGTTGTTTCTATTTAAGATTCTGTACAGCTCCTTATAAACAAAAAACTAAAATGTGTTTCTTACTTTTTTAATAACTTTATGCAACTGCCTCTTGTATCATAGCTGGCATAAAGTCAAGCTAGTAGTGAATTAAGTAATGTAGGAAACAGTGACAAAGCCATTTGTAAAACAGAGCTATGATATGTCTTTAATAATATCCGCTAACATATTCCAAATTTGATACATGATAGCACTATATAAACACTTTAGGCTGATAATCAAAAATAAATCAAACAAAAACAACACAATACTGATCACAATCTCAAAAAAAAAAAATTAAAATAAAAAAGTGTCATCTTTTTCTTTTGAATATCAATTGTATTTCATATGCTTTTAATTGCAGTAGAAATCCCGTGACCTGTACACAGTACTGCACTACTGAAATCAATCTAGAACAATATTGTTGATTTAGTTGATTTTGTTTGTTTCTAAAGTTTTAGAATGCTTATAGAAAGAAGTTAATCACTATTTACTAGGTGAAACAACTGATGACAGTCTATTATTGAATGTTTTGATGAATTCTTAGAAAAAAAGGAAAGTTTGTTTGACAGCAGCTGAAAAGTAGATAGTTGTTTTTTTTATACAGCTAATTCCATTGTGAAGTTAATACAATATTCTACACATTTTCTTTAGCAATTTAGTATATTATTTACATTCACTATCCTTACTGACCATCTGGCATGACCCTTGCCTATCCATCTACTTAATGCCATTTCCTTGGGTTATCCAGATTATTTTGTCTAAACAAGGAATACAAACAATGAATAGTTACCAATAGGCCACTGCACTGCTTTGTGGGCAGTGGGCAGGTAGTACTGCTGAGCAGTGGTAAATTGGGCCTGTCTGATATAGCATTAACTGTCTGAATCCTGAATATTTAATGAGTTATGTGAAGCCTGGACTTTAAATGGCCTGTGTACCATGTAATGACTGCATACATGCAGTCATACCCATGTGATGAATTTGGAAAAGAAAGGACCTCAGGCCAGCCACAGAATGTTTACCTTATACTAACATACACTAGGCGTCTTACTTCTTTGGCAGTCTGTCTACCCTTCCTATGTTGGATATGTCTTCATGGGCCCTTGTCTACTTTTGATACTGAAGTGCCAGGGCCATGAAAAAAAATACAGTCACTGAACCTGTTAACTTCATGCTTATTGGCAATAAAACAGTTTAGCAGCTTTCTGTCTGTTCTTAATTTCTAAGGGTTTTACCTTTATCCCCTGTAGAACAGAGTCTTTGGCAGATACACTTATAGAATTGAAATTACTTATACGTAAAATGAACTTGAGAATTCATTTTGAAAGGACTAATAATATTCAGTTTACGGATAAACATGATTTGTTATGTAAACCAAGTATATTTAATCCTCCTTTAAACCCCATGATATCCATCTATGAAAAAATGTGTGAGTTGGATATCAGGGAACATTATAGACAACATGTGAGGCAAACATACACAAATATGACTGATGAAGAGCAAGCCCTTCTTGATACTATAGGCAAAATTGACAACATATGTATTATGAAGCCCGATAAGGGCAATGGGGTTGTGATTGTAGATAATAACGATTATATTAGTATCATGATGTCTGTGTTGTTAGAGGATAATTATGAGGAGACTAGTATAAATGAAATCAATATTGCACACAAAAAAGTGGATATTTTATTAGAGGATATGTTGATTCAGGGTGAAATAACTGAAAACGAATATGAGTTCATGTGTAATCCATATCCAGTGGTGAGTGGAATCTTCGGTATCCCTAAAATTCACAAAGGACTAGACAATGTTCAGTTTAGACCTATTGTAGATGGTAAGAGAAGTAAAACTTGCTTTATTAGTCAATATTTAGATCATCATATGAAGTTGGGTTTGAAATGCTTCCCTTATATAATTAAAGATTCTTGGGATTTTTTTGAGAAGTTAAAAGTTTTTAACATCGATGGTACTATTACATTTTAACCATTGATGTGTGTAATTTGTTTACAGCAATTCCGCAGGACACTGGTTTGATATGGTTAGAAGACCAATTGGGAGCAACAGGGTTGTTTGAGCAAGATCAAATCAATGCCATGATTAGGTTAATGGAAGTATTATTGCACAATAATTTTGTGTTTTTTGAGGGGCATTATTTTAGGCAAAGTAAAGGAGTGGCCATGGGAGCCTCATGTGCTCCCACATATGCCAATTATATTATGGCATATTGGGAAGAGCATTTTTTATTCACCGGTGCATATAATAAGTATATCAAAATGTATACACGCTTTTTGGATGATATATTTATTATTTGGGAGGGTGATTTGACTATTATGGAAGCCTTTATTGAATATATTAACGATACTGTTTGGTTCTTAAAATTTACATATGAATATAATACAGATACTATTACATATTTAGATGTCAGATTAACCTTGGATAAGACACATGGTAAATTTAACTCTAGAATTTAGAGGAAGTCCACTTTTTCAAATTCTTATCTTCACTATAGTAGTTGGCATCCTGGCCACCAAAAGAAGGCTATTGTTAAAGGCCAAATGGTCAGGGCGGCCAGGATGGTCAGTGAAGATAAAGAATTTGTGGATGAATTAAATTATATGGTTTCTATGTTTTTGAATAGAGGATATCCGGAAAATTTATGTATGGATTTGTTCCAAGAAGTACAAAATAAGAGACACAGTGGTTTTTATAAATGTATACTTGACTCTGATAGTGAAATAACAACTTTGGTAAGGCCTGTTTCCACTTATGGTACAGGGAATTCCCCTTTGATGTATATTTTGACTTATAATGGAGACTCAGATTATGTTACAAGGGTGATAACAAAAAACTGGGGTATATTGCAATTGGATAAAAATGTTGGATCTAAGTTTATGAATACCCCTAGATTTGTGTTTAAAAAGGATTTATCTTTGAAAATAATTTTTGAAAAATTTTCTTTGTATAAAAATGTTACTAATAGGAGGACAATGGGAAATTTTAAATGTGGGAGATGTACCATATGTTCTTATATTTTAACTACGGGTAGTAAATTGGTGGTCAACAATCAGCAGGTATATATTATGGGTCATTTTAACTGTTATAGTAAGAATGTTGTTTATCTTTCCAAGTGTCTATGTTGCATGGCCTTCTATGTTGGAAAAACATGTAGGCCATTTAGAGAGAGGGTTAGGGAACATCTTTTAGATATGAAACATCTTAAGCCCACTAATGCCATGGCTAGACATATAACGGACCATCACGATCATTCATTCAAATTTTGTGTTTTACAACAAATAAATTGGGACCAGCAGGGTAGAACTTTGGATGTGCATTTAGACTTAAGTGAATTAAAATGGCAACTAAAATTGAATGCACATAATTTTCCTGGTCTGAATGAATACTGCACTGTAAAGCCTGTGCTTAAGCTTAAACATATTAAAGGCAAGGCATAGTAGTGCAGAGGATTTTGGTATTATTTATTATTTGAACATTATATGGATTATAGTATTTGGTAATCACAGTCACATACATTAAGGATACATGGTTTGATGTCAATATATTATATTATACATATATTAACATTTTTTATACACACATCCTATGTATACCTTTTAATTAATTATATTATTCATATATATATTAAAAGTAATAAGTAACATTTTTTATTTTTTATTCATTGGATGTTGATATTATAGTGTTATATTTTGAATCTTATGGCTGTAATAAAAATAAAAATAATTATATATACATTTTTTTGTTAGATTGTTTTAAACAATATTGTAGGATGTATTTAAATTTAATTTTTTTTTTAATTGATTAATTAATTGTTTAATTCAAGTCATATGTTATGTATTCATTGTGATATATAAAGAGTGGCTTGGAGTATGTTTAGTATTCTGAAGAAGTCCGTATCACTGTGGACGAAACCTAGGTCAATCAAATTTTGTCCTTGTCTGTTTTGGTTGCATTAAACCTTTTTTCGTCTTGGACCTTGTTCTTCGTGTGAACATTTTGTTCTTAATGTGTGCTTCTTAGTCTTCTCTTAGAGATAAATGGATTTTTATAAGATTTGTAATACTTATTTACAAAAATATTGGTTTGGTGGAACTACAATTTGATTTTGTTGCCCTGATGATACGCTGTCAGTTTCCATTTGGTCTTTATTGTAGTATGTAGAAACTATCACTGAAGGGGCAAATGAGACTAAAGGTCATGATCAGGCTAGGAAGACACTGTACCTGTTGAAATTACAGGAAAGCCTCTGTCTGGGACATCTCAGACTTAATCCCTACACTGAGTTACAGCAATCTTAGAGTTAGTATATATGAGTAGCACAGATGTGGGGATGCAAAACAATGTTTTAAAAGTGTAGCAAGAAATATAAGAATGTATAGCAGTTTAGATTTAAACATGTTAGGAGGTAGAAGATCAGGCTGGTCTCAGTATCTCAACAGATAGCACATGCCCATTTGTTGGCAGCAGATCAGAAGGTTGTCAGTGTTATTCCCACACCAGGAACTTTATTAATTTTCAGTACTGACACTGCAGTGCAGCATGGGGGGATTGCATTCCTGGGTGTGCTGTCCATTGGAGGAGAGGTTAAACTGAGGTTCCATCTGGTCATAACTCATGTGGCTGTAAAATATACCATGGCATTTATTGAAAAAGAAAAAAAGTAGGGGAAGTTCACTACAGTCCTTGGACTTGAACCACATAATGGTTTTGGGAAGTCAAGATGGCGATGAAGAAAACCAGCAATAATGTAAAATTAGTAAATAAATGGAAGAAATGTAAATAGGTTCATAGGTTCATAGATTTATACTAGGCTATCTGCCCTAAGGCATTTATAAGCCTAGCCCAAATTATTGTGGCTTACGCCACCCCTTATATGAAAAAATACTGTGCCCATTAGTTTGTTGTGCCTCTGTCCAGCAGTGACACAGAGATGATTCCTGGGGTAAACCTACGATCTCCCATCCACAGGTCTAGATTTCTCTTGAACAGAGTCAGCGAGGTGCTCTGCCTCACATGGACCGGGATTTTATTCCACAGCATAGGGAGTCTCTGAGTGATAATCCAGCACGTCCTATTTATATCCTAAGGTTTAAGTCGCTTGCTCTAGTGGTTTTGGTGGATTTGGATTTTGAGGTGGAGCATGTCCATATGTCAGGCACATGTCACAGGACGGTATGCGACTGAATAGAGCTGGAGTTTCTTCAATCTGGCAGCATATGACAGATTTTGGAGTCCCTTTATCCTTTTGGTGAGGAACTTTTGGGGTCTCTCCAATTGCTGCAGATGTCGGGTGAGATACATCCCGAATGGGGCATTATCATTTGTCTGATAAGTGAAGGGTACAGGGGAACAATGACCTCACTAGATCTGGATGTGAATCCCTTCATGATCAGGTGGGCAATGTAGAAGGTCTTTCTAACCACTTTAGCAATGTGAGTGTCAAAAGAAAGGCCACTGTCAACCTGGGTCCCCAGGTCCCTGATAACCTCTTCTGTGCTTAGTGGATTGCCACCTATATGGTAGCTTGGGGTTACCTTGTTTTTCCCGAAGGGTATGACTATACATTTTTGGCTTAACTTCAGGCCATGGCTCTGGCACCAGCTATCTGTTGCCGTGAGTCCCTGCTGAAGGATATCCATGTCCGATGCACTTTCCACTATGGCGCCCAGTTTGCAGTCGCCTGCAAACTTTGTCAGCCAAAGTCCTCCCATGTTGGCCTGTACTTCTGAGAAGTAGATGCCAAACAATAGGGGCCAAGGACCGAGCCCTGTGGGACACCACTTGTGACCGCTTGGAGTCTGACACAGTGCCAGCAACTCTAAACCTGTGGGTTCTGTCCAAGCCAGTTTGCAACCCATCTTGTGACATATGGGTTTACATTTAAGCTGGTAAGTTTTTCTATTGTGTCGCAAGGTCAAGGTAGGCTGTATGGACTGCCTTTCCTCATCAATGGCCTTGGTGACTGTTTCAAGAAGTCGACCAAGTTCAAAAGGCATGATCTTCCCTTGACAAAGCCAAACTGGGTCGGGTCCAATGTCTGCAAGTCCCCTATATCTTTGTTTATGAGCTCCATTATGATCCTCTCCATAGCTTTGCAGACTAGACTTGTTGCTTATGGGGGAGTGGGACCACAGTTGCCGGGCACGATCCTGTGGTAAGGCTGAGATTAAACAGCTGCCGTTTAATTCCTCATTTAGCTGTAGCACACAGCCGGGGACACCATCCGTCCCATTGATGCTGTGTTTTTAGCTTTAGAGAGAGCAGCCACCTGCGCATTTGAGATGTCCGGGAGGCTACACTCGGCTGGGATAGTTATCTCTCCTTTAGGGGAGAGGTGAAGTTTGCACTGAACCTGTCTGCCAGTATGTTGGCAATGTCTGTGGGTTCAGTGATTTTGTATCATTTTGGACTAATTCTTAGCATATCTGGGAGTTTCCACCCAGGTTCCTAACATAGGTGAAAAAGGCCTTATGATTGTCCTTTGAATCCATGGCAATTTTTCTCTCAAAATTGGCCTTAGTTGATTTTATGAGTGCTCGTATTTTTTTACTAATAATGATCAGGGGTGACTTCCCTTTTATGGATTTTGTTCTATCATGTAATAGCTTTCTCCTCTTATTGTAAAGTTTGTTAATGGCTGGGGTCCACCAGACTGGACGCTTGCCCTTTGTGGAAAGAGTCTTGGTTTTATTTGGGATTGCCTGATCCATGCAGTCCTGGAGGTGTTCATAGAAGGCATTTGTAAGGGCTTCCGCAGCTTGGGTAAAGTGTCGTTATCACTGAATGCAACTTAAACATGAGATCTATGCTTCTGCAAGAGGAAGTGGATCAAAAAGACTAGAAGTTTGTTGACTGTGTTAAACTGGTGATAGGACTCCAAAGCATAATTTCTACCTTGACTAGAAGAGCAATGACTGAACTGAAGATGTAACTGTATGTAAAGTTTTTGTTCTTAATAATATTTGTATACTCATGAAGTAAACTGTGCATTGTAAAGTAATTCTATATACAAGTATACTTTTTCTTGACTGTAATGTATCCAGGCTTTACACTTTACAAGGTAAAGGCTGGGTATAAGCAATATAACATTGTTATACTGGGACACTAAAGGATGTAAACACATATTGATCACGTTATATGCATAATGAAATATTGTAATTGTCCATTTTCATACAGGTGGAAGTCCAGCTTAAGATCTTCATTTATATTGCAGATAAGTAATTTTTTAGGCAAACAGGCTAGAAAATTTGAAGCATCAAAACATAGTTGTTTTCTACCATTGGAGTTTATTTTTTTCCATTGGCACCTGTTTTTTTTTTTTTTTAGCTGACAATAAAGACAAAAATGGGTGCAAGCAAATAATTATGAGAGGTCTGACCAGTGTGCTTTGACCTCTACTAGTAACCTCTCTTACATTTGTAAAGCTATTAGATGTTTTTCCATCATCAAATGCTTTCAATTGAAAATAAGGAGTATGCAAGTGTAAGC
Organism: Protopterus annectens; assembly: GCF_019279795.1. Classification (NCBI taxonomy): domain Eukaryota; kingdom Metazoa; phylum Chordata; order Ceratodontiformes; family Protopteridae; genus Protopterus; species Protopterus annectens. The sequence goes on from NC_056731.1 coordinate 1,598,398,216, forward strand.
AATTAATCAGGAAATTCCTGAACAATGTATTTTGAGTAATTTGTATAAGAAACATTATAACTGGTATTTAATGGTGGACTGGTAGCAGTTCAGTGAAAATAAATGAAGTTTGAAACTATGAGAGGTGAATACTTTCACAAGTAGTTGCATCCCCATCAGCCTTAGTACTTCACTGCATTAAATATAACAGTGCAAAATTTACTTTTTTCATGTAAGGGTAGCCAGTGCACCTTTTTAAGCCTAAAAGTTAGCTTGCTTACAGCATGCCAGTTCATAGGTTCATAGATTGGTATTAGGCTATTGGCCCTAAGGCCTATATAAGCCTAGCCAAAAAGGTACCCTGGCTTTCGCCACCCAAAAAAATGATTTTCCTGTGCCCCTGTCAAGCAGAGCCACAGAAGTGGTCCCCCGGGGTGAATTTTCTATCTCCTATCCAATCATCAAAATTTTTCTTGAAGAGTGCTAATGAGGAGCTTTGTTTGATATAGATAGGTATTTTTTTCCAGAGTATGGGAAGTCTCTGGGACAGGAATCTATCCCTCCAGCATGTTCTGTTTATTGTGGTGACAATGTTTAGGTCCCTAGAGCATGTAGCTCAGAGGGATTGGGATTTCTCTAAGTGGAGCATGTGCAACAGCTCTGAGTTTGACATAGCTTTGTATGATAGGCAGAGATTGCCTCTGAGTAGGTGATATGCGACGGAGTAAAGCTGGAGTTTTTTGAGATGGTCTGTGTAGGGCATCTGTTCGAAGCTAGTAATCCTCTTTGTGAGGTATTTCTGCGGCCTTTCCAGTTGTTGTAGATGTCTTGTGAGGTACATACCAAAAGGGGCTCTGTATTCTATAATGGGTCTAATGAGTGACAAGTAGAGGGGAACAATTACCTCTTTTTTCCTGGATGAGAAACCTTTTGTGATGAGGTGTGTCACACAGAAGGATTTCCTGACTACTGTGGCAATGTGATTATCAAAGGAGAGACTACTGTCCACCTGTGTCCCAAGGTCTCTTATCACACTTTTGGTGTTAAGTAGACTACCGCCTATGTGGTAGTTCATGGGTACAGAGTTTTTACCAAAAGGGATGACAATGCACTTTTTGGCATTGAGCTTGAGGCCATGGCTTTGACACCAGGCATCTGTCTCAGTGAGGCCCTTTTGTAGGATGTCCACATCGTTAGGAGTTTTGATTATGGCTCCTAGTTTGCAGTCATCTGTGAACTTTGTTGGCCAAAGACCTTCTGTGTTAGCCTGTACTTCAGAGAAGTAGATACCAAACAGGAGAGGACCCAGGACTGAACCCTGTGTTACTCCACTTGTCACTGGTCTGAAGTCAGATTTGGAGTCTGCTACTTTCACAGTGTGAGTTCTTTCAGTGAGACAGTTGGCAACCCATCTTGTGACATAGGGGTTTATACCTAGTTTAGTGAGTTAATCTATAATTCCAGAGTGGGGGATGGTGTTGAAAGCCTTGGTGATATCTAGATAGGCTGTGTGAACCATCTTACCCTCATCTATGGCTTTGGCAACCACTTCAAAGAAGTCTATCAGGTTTAGGAGACATGATCTGCCTTTTACAAATCTGAACTGGGTGGGGTCTAGAATTTGGAGATTACCAATGTCATTGTTTATAAGTTCCATGATGATTTGTTCCATAGCCTTTTCACATCTAGGAGGAAAACAGAAATAGGGCAAGGACAGATGGCATTTGAACAAGAGGGTGCACAAGCATTAGCATGCATTTCCACCATGATTAAACCTAACTTAAAATAGGTAAAGTCTGTGAGTACAGTTTTATATTTGGGGAAACTGCCCCTATATGGAGGGGTAGCTTCCCATTTTGGAAAATGAATATAATTGTGTGTGTTTGTTTTGAATTAAAAGGGGCTGGGGTTAAAAATGTATATAGCTTTTTTTGTTTCTTGAGTTTTTCTGACATGGGTTCAAACAGAACTGAGAAGCATTGACTGCAAAACAGATAAGCCTGGCAAACATTTGTGCGGGTATCTAAGTTATAAGATGGAAACATTCAAAAGGACTGTCATGCAAAATATGTGAAAGTAATAGCCTTTTATCATAATATCTGCCTTATCAATATTAACATGTAATATAAGCAGTATTGCGGGAAATGGCAAAAAGCAAAGAGTACTGGCTTACATTAAGAAGTGTGGGGTGCAAATAGCAATGTTACAGGAGATACATCTGGATAGAAATGAATATGTGAATTTGGAAAATAAAAGCCTTCAGAATGGAAATTTTGCAGAGTATCAGGCATAAAAGAAAAAGGGAGTAATAAAACTGATTGTGGGACAGGCTCAGTGACAGAAAAAAAAAAGACAATAATGGTAAATCTGTGGTAATAAGGAAAGGAAGATTACATTGGCATGTTTCTGTAATCCGTCTAAAGCTACTATTATGAGGTTTAAGAGAATCCCAGGAAAAATAACAAGTGCCCAACAGAGAATATTATCTATAGGTCAGGACTGCAACCTGAATTGTAATAATGAGGATATATTATGGGGAGTTAAAAGGAAAAATATAAATAAAAAGGATAGATTTTAAAGAAATATATGAGAATATTTGGAATATAAGATGTGAATTCGTTATCAGTAACTCAGAGAGAATTTACTTATTATTTCCCAATATACATTAAATGCTCTCGGTGGAATAGAACATATATTTCACAGGAGCATGGGTATTTAATTGAAAGGTTTGAAACACATCCAACAGCTATTTCAGATCATGCATGAATAAAGACTAGTATAAAGATGCAGGGCAATGAAATCAAAATGAGACACTGACACTTTCCTATTTATTTGTTAAAATGAGAGGATTTTAAGGAATGGGCAGTGGAAATAATCTGAGAGCTATTTGGAAAGATATGCATTTCCTCAGAAGGATAGCCAGAGAGTGAGATAAAATGAAAATGGCATTTAAAAATATGATAGAAGTAAGAATGAATGAGATATGTGAAAAAAGTAATATGACTTATTTAGAGTGGTTGACAAAGGTTAAAGTATTGCAGAAGAAGGGGGATCTGGAAGAAAAAGAAGAAAAATTGATGAGTGCAAAAGGAAAATAAGGGTATATTTGGACAATATGCATGAGTTGAAAAAAGGTTGCTGATGAGAAAGTATTTTGATAACAGCTCAAGAACAGAAAAAAAACTTAGCAAAATCAATTAGGCATAATAAAGTAGAAAGGGTTGTTGCCAAATTTAGGGAGCCTATAACAAAATAATAATAATAATAATAACCATAGATCTTCCAGCATTATTAGAGATATTTCACAAAATATAAAAATATAGTATAAGTAGAGGAATGGAGAAACCAAGAAAAGGCACAAATGGAAATATTTATGCAAGACTTAACTATGCCAAGGTTAGAGGAAGATGAGACTTAAGAATTAATACCTACAGTGGATACAAAAAGTCTACACACCCCTGTTAAAATGCCAGGTTTTTGTGATATAAAAACCCAATATATCTGATAAAGACCACAATAAACCATTTCAAAACTTTTCCCACCTTTAATGTGACCTATAACCTGCACAATTCAGTTGAAAAACAAACAAACAAATCTGTTAGGGGAAAAATATAAAAAATAAAAAACATACAATAAGCTGGTTGCATAAGTACGCACTCCCTTAAACTAATACTTTGTTGAAGCACCTTTTGATTTAATTACAACATTCAGTCTTCTTAGGTACACACCTGCCATCAAGTAAGGAGACTCTGATTAACCCCAAATAAAGTTCAGCTGTCCTAGTAGGATTTTCCTGACATTTACTCAGTTGCCTGCTACAACAAAAGCCATGATTCACAGAGAGCTTACAAAGCATCAAAGGGACCTCACTGTTGAAAGGTATCAGTCAGTAGAAGGGTACAAAAAAATTCCACAGCATTGGATATGCCATGGAACACAGTGAAGACAGTCATCAAAAAGTGGACAAAATATGGAACAACAGTGATGTTGCAAAGCACTGGACGTCCCTCCAAAATTTATGAAAAGATAAGATGAAAACTGGTCAGGGCGGCTGCCAGGAGACCTACAGCAACACTGAAGAAGCTGCAGGAATTTCTGGCAAGTACTGGTTGTGTATTACATGTGACAACAATCTCCCATATTCTCCATATGTCTGGACTACAGGGTAGGGTTGCGAGATGGAAACCTTTTCTTACACGGAAAAACACCCAGGCCTGGCTAAAATTTGCAAAACAATACATCATGTCTCCCAAAAGCATGTGGAAAAATGTCTTATGGTCTGATGAGACCAAGGCTGAACTTTTTGGCCACAATTCCAAAAGGTGCATTTGGCACAAAAACAACACTTTGCATCTCCAAAAGAATACCATCCCCACGGTGAAGCATGGTGGTAGCAGTATCATGCTTTGGCATTGCTTTTCTTCTGCTGGAACTGGGGCTTTAGTCAAGGTGGAGGGACTTATGAACAGTTCCAAATACCAGTCACCTTGCCTAAACCTTGGGGCGTCTGCTAGAAAGATGAAGATGAAGAGGAATTTTACCCTTCAGCATGACAATGACCCCAAGCATGCATCCAAATCAACAAAAGAATGGCTTCACCAGAAGAAAATTAAAGTTTTGGAATGGCCCAGCCAGAGCCCAGACCTAAATCCAATAGAAAATCTGTGGGGTGACCTGAAGAGGGCTGTGCACAAGAGATGCCCTTGCAATCTGACAGATTTGGAACGCTTTTGCAAGGAAGAGTGGGCAAATATTGCAAAGTCAAGATGTGCCATGCTGATAGACTCCTACCCAAGAAGACTGAATGCTATAATTAAATCAAAAAGGTACTTCAGCAACAAATATTAGTTTATGGGTGTGCACACTTATGCAACCAGCTTATTATACGTTTTTTATTTTTTTATATATTTTTTCTCCTAACAGATTTGTTTGTTTTTCAATTGAATTGTACAGGTTATAGGTCACATTAAAGGTGGGAAAAGTTTTGAAATAATTTATTGTGGTCTCATTTTTTTATATCACAAAATCCTAGCATTTTAACAGGGGTGTGTACACTTTTTATATCCACTGTAAGATAGGAAGGGATGAGATAAAAATTGTGGTGTATAATCAATCAACATGTAAGTCTCCACTCTCCAGGAACAGAATTTTTTCCTGTGGAAGTTTAGAAGTTAGAAGAGAAGAAAGTGATATAGATCTGAAGTGTTTTGTTTAACAATATTTTACAGGGGGAGGGGATAGTACCAGAATCTTAGAAGAAAGTTATAGTGGCTACTTGACCCAAAGAAGGCAAAAACCTTTCAGACCCAGATTTGTATAGACCAATTTCAATTTTAAACCATGATTATAAAGCGTCAATGTCTATACTAGTTTAGAGAATGGAAAAGATGTTGCCAAAAATTCCAGATATGGATCAATGTGTTTTTGTGTGTGGAGGGGAGGCAAACATTTGACAATTTTAACAGAGAAATGATTAGCTAGAGGAAGCAGAGTGTAAGAAATAACCACTATTGCCGACGTAGAGATGTAGATGTAGAGAATGCACTTAATGGAGTCAGATGTGATTTTCTGACTAGGGCAACATACACATTTTCTTTCCCTGATAGAATAATAGGGTTAATATGGAGGATATATGAAGGTTTGGGCACAAGAATTAAGGTGGAAAGGTTTCTCTCTGACAAGCTATATTTGAAAAAAAAAAAAAAACAAGAATGGATGTCCTCTTCCCCCTTTGTTATTTGCTTTAAAGTTATAGTAATTAGCAAAGAAAATAAAGAACTCACAAATTCAGGGTTATAATGGGTATGGTAATCAAGAAAATGTATCCTTTATTCTCAGATATTATTTTGTACTTGATAAATCCAGAAAAGGACATTTCAGTGTTGTGGAACATGTTAAGACAGTTTCAAGTCTTTATGGGGATATAAAATGAATGCAGGTATAATTAAGATTATAGCAGTGAAATATGTACCTCATTATGAATCAGTTTAGGAATACCCATATTTATGGGGACATGATAAAGTTAAGTATTAAGGTGTATAGATTAAAATGATTCTGTTATGGCAGCTAAGGTAATGTGGGAAGAGACTAAGCAAAAGAAAATACAAAAACTGAGAAGGTGGATGCTCTTGATTATGGATATGGATAGTAAGATGCATGCAATGAAAATGTCTTTAGTCTCTTTACTATTATGTTTAATTCAGACATATTTTATCAGCCAAAGGCAAAGTTGTGGATGATAATTAAAAAAGAGTTGAAGACATTTGTTTGAGGGGGTAAGAATGTTAGAGTTAAGCTGGCTGAGTTGTTTCTCCATATGAAACAAAGTGGCTTATACTTACCTGATTTGAATAGGTACTTTAGAGCTATGCAGTTATTGCTAATGTACATAACTCAACTCAAAGGTTATAAATCAATCTGGAAAGGAATGACAATGAAGCAGGATAGAAGTTTAAAAAATAAGGAAACAGGAGGATTTTGGATGTAGGTCCTTATGAAGAATAACAGGAAACATACAAAATATTATGTTCATAAGGTAGCAGAATGTATCCTAAAAACTAAGCCAACACAGGAATGGAAAAAGGAGATTTTACTAATAGGGGTGATTGTAAGGAGAGGGTATATAAAATGAGCAAAAATGGTCTGGAGTTTACTGAAGAATATTAACAAAGGAACTAAAGTATTGGGAACAAATAACTAGAGAGGGAAGGTAATAGAGTAGGATGATGGCAAGCAGAAGTTTGGACTGCAGACTAGATACTGACTTCCCTACCCAGAATTGATATCAGGGCATAGGGAAAAACAAAGTGATAGAGAAGCACTAAGTGAAAGACCTGCTCTGACAGAGTTCTTAGTTGAGTCTACAACAGAAGCTGTTAAAAAGGGGTTAATTAGTAGGACATATAAAATATTACATGATAACTGTAACAATCAATCAGAAGAGGTTAGAATAGAAAGAGAGAATAGATGCACAATTTACAATGGAACAGTAGGAGAACATCTGTTTGGCTGCCAAGTATGCAACAAAGTCCAGAAGATTTAGGATTTTTCCATTGAAGTGTTTCCACAGGCATTTATACCCCATGCAAACTTCAAATAATTTTCCTTGGATGTATAGCAAATGCTAGAGGTGTGATTGGGAAGAGAGAGATAAAAAGATGTTACTGAGAAGATGGGGTCTATGTCAAATCATCAAATGGCCACATTGTCACCGTATCATCTCATCGACAATGAAGGCCGTCAAACCATTCTGACTGAGATCACATTACTACAGGGATCTGGAGATTTACCCTTTTCCTCAATGTAGTGCAATCTCAGAGTTGGTATATATTATTAGCAAGGGGTGTGGGGGACACAGCCTCCTACATGGGGGTGTTGACGGCCTGCATTGTCGATTTAGATAGCATTCGACAATGTGGCCATTCAGTAATATGACAGACCCAGGAACATGTTTACAGAGAATATAATAAGCTGGCAGAGTTTAAAAATTCTGTACAGAGTACTTTATCAGATATATTGGGAAGCAAATGGCTGTAAGCAAGGAAATGATTCTTTTGAGCTAGGATACAGGATCTGAATTGCCTAGACCTAGTAAGATCTTACTAAGTTTAGGGCTATTGCCTGCCCAAAAAAGCAAATGGGAATTGAAAATCTAAATCAACCATAAATGAAACACTGAGGTTGAAATAAATGGAATTTGTGGAAACTCATACAGAATAATATTCTGAAGGAGGAGGAATGAAATTTAAGGGAAGGCAAGAACTGAGCAATTTATGTAATGCTCTATTGAATGAAAAATATTAAATAGAAACATATATGTTTGCTGCATGAAAATAAGAATGGAAATGTTACTATGGCTTGTTTTCTTTTCTCTTGCTGTGTATAGGTTCATAGGTTGATACTAGGCTATCTGCCCTAGGGCATTTATAAGCCTAGCCAGAGTGTGTTTGGCTTTCGCCACCCTTTAGATTAGTTGACTGTGCCTCTGTATAGTAGGTCACAGAAGGTAGCCTTTTGAGGTTAGTTTACTGTACCTCTGTCAAGCAGGGACACAGAAGATGTTTAAAAAATTTTTTTTGGCCCCTTTTTTTAAGGTTTTTTTGGCCAATACTGATCAGTGATGCCTTCCCTTTTTGGGATTTTGCTCTATCATTTAGTAGCTTCCTCCTTCTATTGTATAGTTTGTTTATGGCTGGGGTCCACCAGACAGGACGTCTACCTTTGGAGGATTGGGTCTTGGTTTTATTTGGGATCGCATGATCCATGCATTCCTGAAGGTGTTCATAGAATGCGTTTATAAAGGATTCTCGGTCTGGGCCGTATTTTCCACAGGCCCGGGGGCTTTGAAGGATTCCACCTCAGTTTTGAGGAGTGTGAAATTTGCTTTAGAGAAGATTTTCACTGTGGTTTTCTGGGCAGGGGGTGGGGTCGGGATGTGAATATCCAGTGAGATTAGTTTATGGTCTGATCTTACCAGTGAGGGATACACTTCTGGTCTGGGGCATAGAGTCCCCATGTTGGTGATGATCAGGTCCAGTATGTTTTCCCCTCTTGTGGGAGTGGTAACAAGTTGTTCCATAGCATTTGAGTTTATAAATTCTAGGAACCTTTGGGCTAGGGTGTTGGAGCTAGAGTAATGCTCCCAGTCTATGTTTGGGTAGTTGAAGTAAGCCCAATATAATGGTGTTTGGAGAGACCTTCACATTCTCCAGAGTTCCCAGGAAGGCGAGTGGGGTTCCTGGGTTTGAGAGTGGTCTGTAGCAGGCTATAAACTGGAAGGCAGTTTTACCCACTGTTAGTTGCACATGGATAGTCTCTGATGCTTCGTGCTTTGCCACCAACCTGGAGGTGTGGGTATCTTTGATGAATATCGGTACTCCCCCTCCTTTTGTGGTTCGGTCCAAGTTTTGGGGCCGAAAAGCATGTTATGAGGTATAACCTGTTAGTGCTGGGGTGCTCTCGGGAGCCCTGAACCAGGTTTCTGTTACTGCACAGATATCGATGTTCTCCATGCTAAGGAGAGTTTGAGTCGTGCATCTTGAGGTTTAGACTTCTGGCGTTGAGTAGCATTACTCTTAGTTTCTTATCCCTTGTGATACCTATGGAGGTGGGTTTGTCTTTTGAGCCTTGCCTAAAAAAGGCACTATGGGGTTAGCAAGAGCCTTTGCCAATATCTGAAAGCCCAGGGGTGACAGGTGCAAGCCGTCCCTAGCGAAGCATCGTGGCTTGTCGAGCATATCATCTCAAGCTGACAGGCATTGGATCCCCTTTGAATGACACCAGTACTTAAGCCAATTGTTGAAATTGATCATCTTGTCTTCATATTGTGGCATCATTCTTGGTGAGGGTAAGATGCTACTCAAGGTCAGGGTCATACCGGCCTGGGCTACATGCTCAGAGAGCTCCTTTATGTCTCTTTTCATGTAGTCCAGGGAGGTGCGTCTCAGGTCATTCACACCAGCATGGACAATGACTGAGTCATATTTGTACTTGCCTTGGAGTGACCTGAGTGCTTGTGTTATGTGGCGGATCCTAGCGCCCGACAGGCTGCTCACCGTGACCCTCTCCTTGTTCAGCCTGGTGGGCGGGGCGGCAGTGTGCCTGATGATAGAGTCACCTATTACAAGTGTATCAGGTGTGTTGTTTAGTCTTAAGGGCTGTGACTGTTTGGCACACTGGCTTTGTGAGATATGTGTTGCACGTGTTTTGTTTTGGGGTAGCGGCTGCTTGGGTGTCTGCTTTTGAGGTCTCTGCTGCTTTGGCAGATCTTTATTTAGAGCCTCCGAGTATGTTTCTGTGTGATTATGTGTTTGGTTTGCTGTCGTGGTAGGTCTATGTGAGACTGGAATTGTAGTGAGTGTGGTTTCCTTCTCCTCCTGACTGGTTATGCCAGTACTGAGTTGAGAGAGCTTAGCCTCCAGTTTGGCTATATGGTTGCATCTCTCACATGTGTTGGAATTTGTTGGGAGGAGGAGAGGGTTGTCTGTGTACATGAGGCAGTTGTAACATTGCCTCAGGATTCCCAGATTCACCAGCTGGACCGGAGAGGAGATTGACAACTGACCTTTGGACATGCTAGAATAATATTGGGAATTCCTTAATAATTGAAAACCAGGGCCAGTGGGGAGTGAGGGTGTAGTGCTTTTAATTTTTAGTGCTGACTTATATAATTGCTTTAGTGAGCAAGTGCCAGGTAACTTAAGTGCAATGTGTTACAGGTAACTTAAATGCAAAAACAACAAACAGTAACAGAAAAAAACTTAGCAAAATCAATTAGGCATAATAAAGTAGAAAGGGTTGTTGCCAAATTTAGGGAGCCTATAACAAAATAATAATAATAATAATAACCATAGATCTTCCAGCATTATTAGAGATATTTCACAAAGTATAAAAATATAGTATAAGTAGAGGAATGGAGAAACCAAGAAAAGGCACAAATGGAAATATTTATGCAATACTTAACTATGCCAAGGTTAGAGGAAGATGAGACTTAATAATTAATACCTACAGTGGATACAAAAAGTGTACACACCCTTGTTAAAATGCCAGGTTTTTGTGTTATAAAAAATGAGACCACAATAAACCATTTCAAAACTTTTCCCACCTTTAATGTGACCTATAACCTGCACAATTCAGTTGAAAAACAAACAAATCTGTTAGGGGAAAAATATAAAAAATAAAAAACATACAATAAGCTGGTTGCATAAGTACGCACTCCCTTAAACTAATACTTTCTTGAAGCACCTTTTGATTTAATTACAACATTCAGTCTTCTTAGGTACACACCTGCCATCAAGTAAGGAGACTGATTAACCCCAAATAAAGTTCAGCTGTCCTAGTATGATTTTCCTGACATTTACTCAGTTGCCTGCTACAACAAAAGCCATGATTCACAGAGAGCTTACAAAGCATCAAAGGGATCTCATTGTTGAGAGGTATCAGTCAGTAGAAGGGTACAAAAAAATTCCACAGCATTGGATATACCATGGAACACAGTGAAGACAGTCATCAAAAAGTGGACAAAATATGGGACAACAGTGATGTTGCAAAGCACTGGACGTTCCTCCAGAATTTATGAAAAGACAAGATGAAAACTGGTCAGGGAGGCTGCCAGGATACCTACAGCAACACTGAAGAAGCTGCAGGAATTTCTGGCAAGTACTGGTTGTGTATTACATGTGACAACAATCTCCCATATTCTCCATATGTCTGGACTACGGGGTAGGGTTGCAAGATGGAAACCTTTTCTTACACAGAAAAACACCCAGGCCTGGCTAAAATTTGCAAAACAATACATCATGTCTCCCAAAAGCATGTGGAAAAATGTCTTATGGTCTGATGAGACCAAGGCTGAACTTTTTGGCCACAATTCCAAAAGGTGCATTTGGTGCAAAAACAACACTTTGCATCTCCAAAAGAATACCATCCCCACGGTGAAGCATGGTGGTAGCAGTATCATGCTTTGGCATTGCTTTTCTTCTGCTGGAACTGGGGCTTTAGTCAAGGTGGAGGGACTTATGAACAGTTCCAAATACCAGTCACCTTTTGCCCTAAACCTTCGGGCGTCTGCTAGAAAGATGAAGATGAAGAGGAATTTTACCCTTCAACATGACAATGACCCCAAGCATGCATCCAAATCAACAAAAAAATGGCTTCACCAGAAGAAAATTAAAGTTTTGGAATGGCCCAGCCAGAGCCCAGACCTAAATCCAATAGAAAATCTGTGGGGTGACCTGAAGAGGGCTGTGCACAAGAGATGCCCTTGCAATCTGATAGATTTGGAACGCTTTTGCAAGGAAGAGTGGGCAAATATTGCAAAGTCAAGATGTGCCATACTGATAGACTTCTACCCAAGAAGACTGAATGCTATAATTAAATCAAAAGGTGCTTCAACAAAGTATTAGTTTAAGGGTGTGCACACTTATGCAACCAGCTTATTGTACGTTTTTTATTTTTTTATATATTTTTTCTCCCAACAGATTTGTTTGTTTTTCAATTGAATTGTACAGGTTATAGGGCACATTAAAGGTGGGAAAAGTTTTGAAATAATTTATTGTAGTCTCATTTTTTATATCACAAAAACCTAGCATTTTAACAGGGGTGTGTACACTTTTTATATCCACTGTAAGATAGGAAGGGATGAGATAAAAATTGTGGTGTATAATCAATCAACATGCAAGTCTCCACTCTGCAGGAACAGATTTTTTTCCTGTGGAAGTTTAGAAGTTAGAAGAGAAGAAAGTGATATAGATCTGAAGTGTTTTGTTTAACAATATTTTACAGGGGGAGGGGATAGTACCAGAATCTTAGAAGAAAGTTATAGTGGCTACTTGACTCAAAGAAGGCAAAAACCTTTCAGACCCAGATTTGTATAGACCAATTTCAATTTTAAACCATGATTATAAAGCATCAATGTCTATACTAGTTTAGAGAATGGCAAAGATGTTGCCAAAAATTCCAGATATGGATCAATGTGTTTTTGTGTGTGGAGGGGAAGCAAACATTTGACAATTTTAACAGAGAAATGATAAGCTAGAGGAAGCAGAGTGTAAGAAATAACTACTATTGCCGGCGGGTCTCGATGTAGAGAATGCACTTAATGGAGTCAGATGTGATTTTCTGACTAGGGCAACAGACACATCTTCTTTCCCTGATAGAATAATAGGGTTAATATGGAGGATATATGAAGGTTTGGGCGCAAGAATTAAGGTGGAAAGGTTTCTCTCTGACAAGCTATATTTGAAAAAAAAAAAAAAAAAAAACAAGAATGGATGTCCTCTTCCCCCTTTGTTATTTGCTTTAAAGTTATAGTAATTAGCAAAGAAAATAAAGAACTCACAAATTCAAGGTTATAATGGGTATGGTAATCAAGAACATGTATCCTTTATTCTCAGATATTATTTTGTACTTGATAAATCCAGAAAAGGACATTTCAGTGTTGTGGAACATGTTAAGACAGTTTCAAGTCTTTATGGGGATATAAAATGAATGCAGGTATAATTAAGATTATAGCAGTGAAATATGTACCCCATTATGAATCAGTTTAGGAATACCCATATTTATGGGGACATGATAAAGTTAAGTATTAAGGTGTATAGATTAAAATGATTCTGTTATGGCAGCTAAGGTAATGTGGGAAGAGACTAAGCAAAAGAAAATACAAAAACTGAGAAGGTGGATGCTCTTGATTATGGATATGGATAGTAAGATGCATGCAATGAAAATGTTTTTAGTCTCTTTACTTTTATGTTTAGGTCAGACATATTTTATCAGCCAGAGGCAAAGTTGTGGATGATAATTAAAAAAGAGTTGAAGACATTTGTTTGAGGGGGTAAGAGGGTTAGGGTTAAGCTGGCTGAGTTGTTTCTCCATATGAAACAAAGTGGCTTATATTTACCTGATTTGAATAGGTACTTTAGAGCTATGCAGTTATTGCTAATGTACATAACTCAACTCAAAGGTTATAAATCAATCTGGAAAGGAATGACAATGAAGCAGGACAGAAGTTTAAAAAATAAGGAAACAGGAGGATTTTGGATGTAGGTCCTTATGAAGAATAACAGGAAACATACAAAATATTATGTTCATAAGGTAGCAGAATGTATCCTAAAAACTAAGCCAACACAGGAATGGAAAAAGGAGATTTTACTAATAGGGGCGATTGTAAGGAGAGGGTATATAAAATGAGCAAAAATGCTCTGGAGTTTACTGAAGAATATTAACAAAGGAACTAAGGTATGGGAACAAATAACTAGAGAGGGAAGGTAATAGAGTAGGATGATGGCAAGCAGAAGTTTGGACTGCAGACTAGATACTGACTTCACTACCCAGAATTGATATCAGGGCATAGGGAAAAACAAAGGGATAGAGAAGCACTAAGTGAAAGACCTGCTCTGACAGAGTTCTTAGTTGAGTCTACAACAGAAGCTGTTAAAAAGGGGTTAATTAGTAGGACATATAAAATATTACATGATAACTATAACAATCAATCAGAAGAGGTTAGAATAGAAAGAGAGAATGGCTACACAATTTACAATGGAACAGTAGGAGAACATCTGTTTGGCTGCCAAGTATGCAACAAAGTCCAGAAGATTTAGAATTTTTCCATTGAAGTGTTTCCACAGGCATTTATACCCCATGCAAACTTCAAATAATTTTCCTTGGATGTGTAGCAAATGCTAGAGGTGTGATTGGGAAGAGAGAGATAAAAAGATGTTACTGAGAAGATGGGGTCTATGTCAAATCATCAAATGGCCACATTGTCAAATGTATCATCTCATCGACAATGAACGCCGTCAAACCATTCTGACTGAGATCACATTACTACAGGGATCTGGAGATTTACCCTTTTCCTCAATGTAGTGCAATCTCAGAGTTGTTATATATTATTAGCAAGGGGTGTGGGGGACACAGCCTCCTACATGGGGGTGTTGACGGCCTGCATTGTCGACGAGATAGCATTCGACAATGTGGCCATTCAGTAATATGACAGACCCAGGAACATGTTTACAGAGAATATAATAAGCTGGCAGAGTTTAAAAATTCTGTACAGAGTACTTTATCAGATATATTGGGAAGCAAATGGCTGTAAGCAAGGAAATGATTCTTTTGAGCTAGGATATAGGATCTGAATTGCCTAGACCTAGTAAGATCTTACTAAGTTTAGGGCTATTGCCTGCCCAAAAAAGCAAATGGGAATTGAAATCTAAATCAACCATAAATGAAACACTGGAGGTTAGAAATAAATGGAATTTGTGGAAACTCATACAGAATAATATTCTGAAGGAGGAGGAATGAAATTTAAGGGAAGGCAAGAACTGAGCAATTTATGTAATGCTCTATTGAATGAAAAATATTAAATAGAAACATATATGTTTGCTGCATGAAAATAAGAATGGAAATGTTACTATGGCTTGTTTTCTTTTCTCTTACTGTGTATAGGTTCATAGGTTGATACTAGGCTATCTGCCCTAGGGCATTTATAAGCCTAGCCAGAGTGTGTTTGGCTTTCGCCACCCTTTTAGATTAGTTGACTGTGCCTCTGTATAGTAGGTCACAGAAGGTAGCCCTTTTAAGGTTAGTTTACTGTACCTCTGTCAAGCAGGGACACAGAAGAGATCCCAGGGGTAAACTTACGATCTCCCATCCACTCGTCAGGATTTCTCTTGAAGAGGGGCAGTGAGATGCTCTGCCTAACATGGATTGGGAATTTGTTCCAGAGTGAGGGGAGCCTCTGGGATATGAATCTGTCCCTCCAGCATGTCCTATTTATTTCTGTGCTGAGGTTCAAGTCCCTGTAGCATGCAGTTCTAAGGGATTTGGATTTCCTGAGGTGAAGCATGTCCATTAATTCTGGGTTGGACATGGCTTTATATGTCAGACACAGATCGCCTCTGAGTAGGCGGTACGCAACTGAGTAGAGCTGGAGTTTCTTTAGCCAAACTGCATAGGGCATCTGTTTGAACCCCTTGATCCTCTTTGTGAGATACTTTTGGGGTCTTTCCAGTTGCTGAAGGTGTCGGGTAAGGTACATCCCAAACAGGGCATTGTACTCAATTATGGGCCTGATAAGTGATGAGTAGTGGGGCACAATAACCTCTCTTGATCTAGATGTGAACCCTTTCGTGATAAGGTGGGCTATATAGAAGGCCTTTCTAACCACTTTGGCAATGTGATTGTCAAAGGAGAGATTGCTATCTACTTGGGTCCCCAAGTCCCTAATTACTTCTTTTGTACTTAATGGATTACCACCTATGTGGTAATTTGTGGGCACTTTGCTTTTCCCAAAGGGGATGACTATGCACTTTTTGGCATTTAGCTTTAGGCCATAGCTCTGGTACCAGTTATCCATCTCTGTGAGACCCTTTTGGAGGATGCTTGTGTCAGCCGGAGAGTCGATTACGGCACCCAGTTTGCAGTCATCTGCGAACTTGGTCAGCCATAGTCCACCCATGTTAGCCTGTACCTCGGAGAAATATATACCGAACAAGAGAGGTCCCAGGACTGAGACTTGTGGGATGCCACTTGTAACTGGTTTAGAGTCTGACATGGCACTTGCTATTCTGACCATGTGGGTTCTATCCCTAAGCCAGTTTGCAACCCATCTTGTGACATAGGGGTTGATATTTAAGTTGGTGAGCTTGTTTATGATGCCCGAGTGGGATATTGTGTCGAAGGCTTTTGCGAGGTCCAGGTAGGCTGTGTGGGCTACCTTCCCTTCATCTATGGCTTTGGTAACTATTTCAAAGAAGTTGACCAGGTTCAAGAGGCAAGATCTGCCCTTAACAAAGCCGAATTGGGTAGGATCCAATGTCTGGAGGTTACCAATGTTTTTGTTTATGATTTCCATGATGATATGCTCCATAGCTTTGCAGACCAGGCTAGTCAGGCTTATAGGGCGATAGTTTCTGGGGTCTGTTGTGGCACCACCTTTGTGGAGTGGGACCACTGTTGCTGTATGCCATTCCTTGGGTACATATCCTGTAGTAAGGCTGAGATTGAACAGTGACTTTATATGAGGGTTTAGTTCTTCTTGGAGCTCGTGTAAGACGCAGCCCGGGACACCGTCTGGTCCCATTGATGCTGTGTTTTTTTGCTTTGGAGAGGGCAGCTCTCACCTGTGCATCTGTGATCTCAAGAAGGCTACACTCTGTTGGGATAGACATTTGCTCTTTTGCGGGGGAAGGGGGGGGGTTTGCACTGAACCTTTCTGCCAGGATGTTGGCAATGTCTGTGGGTTCAGTGTATTTTTTGTCATTTTGCACTAACTCAGAGCATATCTGGGAGTTGCCTCCCAGGTCTCTGACATAACTAAAGAAGGCCTTGTGATTATTTTTAGTGTCTTGTGCAATTTTTCTTTCGAAGCTGGCCTTAGATGATTTTATGAGGCATCGTAGTTTCTTGCTAGTACTGATCAGTGATGCCTTATCTTTTTGGTATTTTGCTCTGTCATGTAGTAGCTTTCTCTTTCTGTTTTATAGCTTATTTTTGGCTGGGTCCACCAGACAGGTCTCCTGCCTTTGGAGGAGTGAGTCTTGGTTTTATTTGGAATAGCATGCTCCATGCATTCCTGTAGGTGTCCATAGAATGCTTTTGTAAAGGATTCTGCATTTTGGACCGTATTTTCCACTGGCCTGGGGGCTTTGAAGGATTCCACCTCAGTTTTGAGAAGTGTGAAGTTTGCTTTTGAGAAGTTCTTCACCATGGTTTCCTTGGCTAGGGGTGGGGATGGAATATGGATGTCCAGTGAGATTTGTTTATGGTCTGATCTTACCAATGAGGGGTATACCTCTGGTGTGGAACATAGAGACCCCATGTTGGTGATGACCAGATCCAATATGTTTTCCCCTCTTGTGGGAGTGGTGACCAGTTGTTCCATAGCATTTGAGTTTATAAATTCTAGGAACCATTGGGCGAGGGTGTTTGGGCTTGAGTAGTTTTCCCAATCAATGTTTGGGTAGTTGAAGTCACCCAATATAATAGTGTTTGGAGAGACCTTCATATTCTCCAGTGTTCTCAGGAAAGCCGATTGAGGTTCCTGTGTTTGGGAGGGTGGTCTGTAGCAGGCTACAAACTGAAAGGCAGTTTTGCCCACTGTTAGTTGCACATGGATGGTCTCCGATGCTTCGTGCAGTGCCACTAACCTGGAGGTGTGGGTATCTTTGATAAATATGAATACTCCCCCTCCTTTTGTGGTTCGGTCCGAGTTTTGGGGCCAGAAAGCATGGTATGAAGAATAACCTGTTAGTGCTGGGGTGCCCTCGGGAGCCTTGAACCAGGTTTCTGTTACTGCACAGATATAGATATTCTCCATACTGAGGAGAGTCTCGAGTGTGTGCATCTTGAGGTTTAGACTTCTGGCATTGAGCACCATTACCCTTAGTTTTTTTTTTCTTTGTGTTGTCTATGGGGGTGGGTTTGTCTTTTGAGCCTTGCCTAAAAAAGGCACTATGGGGGAGGCAAGAGCCTTTGCCAGTATTCAAAAACCCAGGGGTGACAGGTGCAAGCCATCCCTAGTGAAGCAATGTGGCTTGTCGAGCATGTCATCCCAGGCTGACAGACACTGGATCCCCTTTGAATGACACCAATACTTTAGCCAATTGTTAAAATTGATCATTTTGTCTTTATACTGTGGCATCATTCTTGGTGAGGGTAAGATGCTACTCAAGGTCAGGTCATACCGGCCTGGGCTACATGATCAAAGAGCTCCTGTATGTCTTTTTTCATGTAGTCCAGGGAGGTACGTCTCAGGTCATTCACACCAGCATGGACAATGACGGAGTCATATTTGTACTTGCTTTGGAGTGACCTGAGTGCTTGTGTTATGTGGCGGATCCTGGCACCCGACAGGCAGCTTACAGTGACCTTCTCCTTGTTCAGCCTGGTGAGTGGGACGTCAGTGTGTCTGACAATAGAGTCACCTATTACAAGTGTATTAGGTGTGTTGTTTAGCCTTAAGGGCTGTGACTGTGTGGCACACTGACTTTGTGAGCTATGTGCTACGTGGATATTGTTTCGTGGTAGGTGTTGCTTGGATGTCTGCTTTGGAGGTCTCTGCTGCTTAGGCAGATTTTTATTTAGAGCCTCCGAGTATGTTTTTGTGTGTTTATGTGTTTGGTTTGCTGATGCGATAGGTCTATGTGAGACTGGATTTGTGGTGTGTGTGATTACCTTCTCCTCCTGACAGGCTGTGCCAATACTGGGTTGAGAGAGCTTAGCCTCCAGTTTGGCTATATAGTTGCATCTCTCACATATATTTGAGTTTGTTGGGAGGAGGAGAGGGTGGTCTGTATACATAAGGCAGTTGTAACATTGTATCTATATATTTTTTTTTTGTATGTATCTATATTATTTTTTAAAATGTCATGTTTAATAAAGAAAAAAGACAGGGAGCCAGTATAAGAAAGTAGGTCAGGAGTAGATGGAGACAAACAGATATAACTCATTGGACATTTTAGACATGAGGCCCACCATCTGGATGAGACACTTCCTAGAGTGCTAAAAGATTTAACACTACAACTGCTCCATGAATGACTGGCCAAACTGTAAATCTGTCCTTAGAAACCAAGACTGTTGTTGCAGCAGGACCTAAGGATGGTGATAGTAGTCACCTTACACAAAAATTTGAATGGAAGAACCAGAGCAATTGTATTCTGATTATTTCATCTAATCCCATGAAGGGTGACAGGAAAGATTCTGCAAGGTAGGCTTGAGGGATTCCTTGCTACTAAATAAGATAACACTGTGGCTTAGTGGTTAAGGTTTCTGCCACACACACACACACACACACACACACACACACACACACACACACACACACACACACACGCACACACACACACACACACACACACACACACACACACACACACACACACACACACACACACACACACACACAAAAAGAAACACATGCTGGGATGTAACCATGCTATGTGTGAGGCGTGATATTATGACTGGTGTGTGGTGTGTCATTAATGGAGGCACTATTTTCTAACATACCCTGGTGTTGCTAACAGTTTAGGAAAATGATTGGCAGATGATATTTAATGTGAAAAAAGTGTGGTTACAGTCTTCACTTTGGGGAAAAACAGAGAACACATACACAACTATTCATGTGGTTCTGTAGAACATGGAGGAGGGAAAGAATGTGGAAGTCACATTCACCTTTAGGCAGAATCATGCGATACAGTGTGAAAGGGGAGTGCAAAGGTGAACAGGATGCCTGGGGTATGTAACTAAGGATGTGGACGTCACAGATGCTGATATCATCCTCCCAATGTAGGGGGTGCTAGGAAAGCAACATAGGTTCACGGATTCATAGTTAAGTACTAGGCCGGCTGCCCTTACAGAACATTTTAAGCCTAACTAGTTTCCCTATCTGTGCTCAGAATAACTTATCCCTTTTGGTTACAGATTGGCCTTACCCATTGTATGGTCAATAATTATATATTATCACTAATGAGAATAACTGGAATCATACCATAGATAATTTCATCAGGAGTTAATAGATAATAACATTGGAAGTTATGTGCCCATTTCTGGCAGCCATTAAGAAAAAGAGAGAATAGATTGGGTAAAAGGGTGCCATACCTCTCAGCTGTACAGATTTCACAGAATGTCTAGATTTTTGCTATGTTTTTCATAAAATTATGGTTTTCTGGCAAATTAGTGGCTAATCATTAAAGACTGATGTTAGAAACTAATGACAGACATTTGAGTTTCAGACTTAATGCTATTCTGAAAATTCATGCTAATACAAAACGTGTTATTCTATCAACTTTCTAAGTTTGTAA
This sequence comes from Protopterus annectens, assembly GCF_019279795.1. Lineage (NCBI taxonomy): Eukaryota > Metazoa > Chordata > Ceratodontiformes > Protopteridae > Protopterus > Protopterus annectens. The sequence continues at coordinate 1,598,418,489 of NC_056731.1, forward strand.
GAGCAATATTTAAAAAAATGTCCCTATTTGGGGATACTGCCTTAAAGACTCTGACACGAGTTGATACTCTAGAATTTTTTGTCTTAGGTAAGTTAGTTTTCTTTATTCCTGTTTTACTATATTTATTTATTAAGTCCAACTTGGAACAAAGCCAATTTTCAGCAGAGGCCCAGGGAGAAACACTCCAAATGTATGTTTTTGTAACATGGGAGGAAACCGGAGTACCTGGAGAAAACACAGTCGAATGCAGGGAGAACGTGCAGACTCCACACAGAAGGCACTCTAACTGAGAATCAGACCGGAAAACCTCTTGCTGTGAGGTGACAATGCTACCGCTGCACCACTGCGCCATCCATATGTCTATGTGTCATGCCTTTTTTGCATACTGTTATTTCCTTGAAGCTATGTTATAACTGGTATACTTGTTAATTGTACAATTGTTTATATGTGTAATGGAACTTTTCTTACCGGGCATCCTTTGAAAATGGTCTCTTTTTGGTCCAATGAACTTTCCCTGTAAATAAATAAATATTTTTGGGCTTTTGTCAAATTTTTGTTTATGGCTTTGTCCAGATTTCTTGCTCCAAGAGGTTGAGGGATATGAAGGATAAAACAGACTGGTAGCAAAATTCAGAATGGAAAAGAATGGCCTTGGTATCAGAAGAGATTTCCACAGCTTGCTAATAAACAACAGGAAAAAAATGGGAATATGATCTCTGGTCCTATTATATTGTCATGGGGCAAGTTGTATAGGTTCTGATGAACAGGAGCCATGGCTGTATCTAGAAAAGGGGCATTTCAAGATTGACGTAAGGAAATATTATTTCCCAGGGAGAATGGTAGAATCTGCACACATAGTTAGGAGCAGTAGTAGAGTGTAGGTCAGAAGAGAGGTTCCAGTATGCCTGACAGAGACAGAAAACAAGATGGGACAGATGAAGGGCAGTCACATGAGGGAGTGATATAGCACTTTGACAGATTTTGTACATCATATTTCCTTTATCCATCTCTTTGTATGTTCACATGATTCACAATCATTTAATAGTCTATTACATTCCTTTTGAGACATTCCATTATTCATCTTTTAAACAAGTAAATAAACTGTTCCTTTTTAGCCCTTTTTAGTCATGACTAGAAACACAAGGGGAAACAACAAATGCAGTCTATGAGGACAACTAATGTTGCCAGTCAACCAACAGTACTTTCTGAAAGTGGGACTAAAGTGAATCCCCTGGCTAAAACGTGTGCAGATGTGGCTATAAAGTACAAACTAAGCACAAACTACTGGATGCCAGGACTAAACCTCAGACCCAAGGTAAAAACCTAAATAGTGAGAGTCTGTCTGTTTTCCTGCATCTGGTTCATAAGCATTATGTAAACTGTTTCTGCCACTTCCCAGTCATGGGTTCTAAACTGCATGTATCATAACTGATCCTTCATTTCCCTGCAACAAATACTTTCAAGTCTGATTATACCCATAAATATAAATCATATATGTTGAATGGAGAAAGTCCTGCTGTTTTTCAGATACAGTATTTATTTATTTATGTATTTATTGCATTTGTTGACTGGGAAAGTCCAACTGGGCACAGAGTCTTCTTTTCAGTGGAGACCCAGAAAGAAAAGATTCAGATGATACATATTAGATAAAGATTTATACATGGTGTAGAAAGGACAGCATTTTACAAGTGTGTGCATAGTTTAGTGAAGAAAGACATTTTGTAAATGTTTATTCATGGTATAGAAAAGTCATTCAATAGTATTTTTAAAGTCTGCACAATAATGGAATCATTGCAGAAAGTACAATAAGACATGGGTACAGATTATTGTTTTGAACAAAGGAAGGTGATGAGCATAATTCAATACATAGACAAATTTCAGCAGACCAGTAACATTTATATTCTTCTGTAAGTAGTTTCATAATAAAGACATAAACATACAGAAAGGCAGCAGTGCTGTATGCTTCCGGCTTTTTCCTTGCTGGTCAGCAGATGGTGTAGTAGAGTAGAGACTGATAGAGGAAGAAGGTGGGGATGGAGGGGAAAAGAAGATTCTACAGGTGAAGGATGAGTGAGTGTGAAAGTGGGGGAGGTACTAGTCAGTTTGTGGAGTTTGGGAGAGTACGGACAAGAAGGTTTGTGAGGAAGAGATGGCAAGGAAGATGCTGAAGGGTAGGAAGAAGTGTGGAATTAGGGTTTACTTCAAATGTACTTATTCAGTTAGGGGGTCTGCATGTGTGACTTTAGCTTCTGTTAAAATGTTTGAGATGTTGTTCTACTTTTAGAGAGAGAGAGAGAGAGAAAGAGAGGTATGCTTTTCCATGCTTTGAGAACAGACTGTCACCAGCTGTATTGTTGAATTTAGTGACTTGCAGTAGCAGCATCTGGGTTGAGCAGAGAGGTCTATTTGGTTTGTATGGCTGGAATAGAGTTGACAGAGATAGGCAATTTATAGATTTATAGATGAGGTTATTAGCAGTCGGAAGATAGGGAGTAAGATAGCAAGTTGGGTAGTTTGAGCCAGTTTAATTCTTTGAGTGCACAGCAGTGGTGGGATTTTTCTAGGTGATTTACTGTAAACTTTGTCACTTGGTGGTAACATTTTTGAGCTTTGAGAGCAGAGAGACTTGGAAGTTGATAAAAGTAGGGGCTGAGTGGAGTATTAGTAGTAGTAGGGTAAAGGTGAAGTGTTTTCTGGTTTGTCAATGAGGAAATGTTTGACTATATATATATATATATATATATATATATATATATATATATATATATATATATATATATATATGTATATATGGTACCTAATTTCTGGTCAGCTTTTTTTACTGTATGTTGTCATATTTTAAGTTATTGTCAACGTAGAAGCCAAGCAACTTAGTAAGTGGGATGACTTTCATTTTAATGTTATTTTTCTGAGAGAATATCAAAGAAGGGTTTCTAGACTGAGAGGTGTCTTGGGGTAAAGAAAACAAGTTTGCTTTTCTGAGATTAAGAAAAAGTTGTATGCCTCATGAAAGAGAGAGTTTCAAATCCCAGAGCCTTCAAATGCATGCAAGCCAAAATAGTTAACTGCTCTTAGTACTTGGCAAGTTAAAAAATGGATACCAGGTAAATGAAAGTGCTATCATCCACTAAGTAAAATTGTTTAAGCAGTTTTACCTTTAAAACTTTCTAGAAGCAGTGACAGTACAATTAATGTAACTGAAGTATTACATAAGGGGCAAATAAAATCTGTTAATGTGAAATATATACTAAATAATTATAATACTATTATTATTATTATTATTATTATTGGTGACCTAGGTAGCACTAGCCTATTACTAGTCTTACAAGGGCATTCTAAAGTTTTGTGTTGAGAATATACAAAGTAAATTTCACCACAAACTCTAATTGTGAGATACAAATGCTATTCTGTAGTGTTATTTTCTGAACTAAGTGTAAAAGTCTAGTGAGCTTTGAGCTTTCATGCATGAGTGCCTCTCCAACCAAAGCTGTGAGTGCCAGTACTGGAAACTGAGCCTCTGGTGTTAGCAATGCTGCAGGATGTTCCTGTTCTTATGGCAACCAAGCTAACAGCTGATTAACATTCAGCCGGGGCAGAAAGGAAAGGCTTATGGAGAATCAAGTGCTTGAGCAGTGTGAAAAGTGAATGGGATTTGCTGCCTTCATTAGCATGAACCTGCACTACAGGACATTGGCAGTTGCACAGCTTTGTGGATCTGGAGGCTTAGATCACAACAGACTTTTTCTTTTGCTGCTGTGAGGTTTTCTTTGCTTCATTTAATGTATAAAGTATCTCTAAATTGAGCTTGTGATGGGTTGCTCCATTAGCACTCAGACACACACCAAAGAAGATAACAGACCAACTACAAAACTGAATGACAGCAATGGACAAAGTACATGTGGTAAAGCTTGTGTTTTTATATTTGAACTGAAATGTGTGTATATTGCATGGTGTCAGAAACTTTTCTTTTGAGTCTTCATAAACCAAAGGTTCAGATAATCCAATTGTTATGCTACATTTTAATTTTGGATGAAGAGACTTTCACTTCATGAAATGGCATTTATATGTGCTTTTTGTATATGTATGCACTAGTATATATACACCATGTTGACACTGAATGTACATTTGCTCTAATCTAATGCTTTTGTAATGATTACAGACAAACTGTGACTACTAGAGCTCATTTTCCCAGTGTGTGTGTGTGTGTGTGTGTGTGTGTGTGTGTGTGTGTGTGTGTGTGTGTGTGGGGGGGGGGCAGAACAGGGTTAAAAGACAAATTATTATGCAACAGTAGGACACAGAGCACACAATGTGTACTAAGGAGACAATATGCACTAAATGCTAACAAGTGTAACTTAATATAGTTTTATTTTACATTACTGTGACCTGCATTTGAAGCTGATGGCATTGTAAAATCTGGCATGGCAGATAATTGTTTAGACTTTCTAGCTGCTGCGTTATATAGTGCGATAGTTATATGTCCAACATGGCATGAAGTGCAACTGTCAAGTGAGAAAATTAAATTAAGCTACCCTTATACAATTAGGTTATCTTAGTCTTGAAGATCACTCAGTTTAGAAGTTTGTAGTAACATAATTTAGGCTGTAAAACTTGCATTTTTCTCTTGGACTTCTGAACTTTCAAATATACTAATATCCCAGATGATATTTATTTTGTACTGCCTGCTTGGACAGCTGTGTAATATACAAAATGCACCTCTTTAAAGTACTGCCTGAATAATATAGGTACATTCAGAAACTTTAAGTAATGATTGCATATACTAAAGACCACCACAGTAAAGTTTTATGTTTGTTGACAGCAGAGAGTGTTTATAAACTAGCTGTGGCTTTATAAAGTGATTCTATTTTGCAGAAGGATCTACTACTGCCCTGTATTGGGACCCCATTCTTTTAAAGGCTGAAATTTCTAGAAAATACTGACGTGTGTGTGTGTGTGTGTGTGTGTGTGTGTGTGTGTGTGTGTGTGTGTGTGTGTGTGTGTGTGTGTGTGTGTTTAATATTTAGGTGAAAGAGCAGCAGAACTAGGTTAGAATTGTACTTGGTCAGCTGATCAATGACAGACTAAATATTGTTTGACACAGACTGGACAATTAAAAGAGCCTTTCAAAAATTACACTAAATAGCTTTCTCTGTGGTTTGCTTACTTGGAAATCTGTTACAATAGTTAGAGGAGAACAGGCATGTAGAAAGCTTTGTTTCCTCTCATAAAATAAAATGGTATATTTCTGGCCTCCACCTCTTATGGAAATCTGATTTCCAAAGTCCTTCCCTCCCCTATTTCATTGTGCGACAAAAGGAGGTACTGCCAGCACAGCTAGCTGGAATTTTGTAAATAATTATATGTCATTTGTGAATATCAAACTAATTTATATAAGATGTTTGTGTTACAAATGTATCAGAACTGTATGCCATGTGTATATAAAACTGCTCTGTACAGATGTTTGTGTTGAAAAGGTATTTGTAAAGTGTTTGTGCTTAAAATGTATCCACAGTGTGCCCTGCTGGAAGAGAACAGAAATGTACATGCACTATTGTAACTGTTTTAAATGTATATGTTAACAGAGGAAACTGGAGGGTTAATCTCAGTCCAGCAAACTTTAGAAAAATATCTGAAATTAAATTACTTAATAGGCTATGCCAAAAAGAGGCTATCCCTCAGGTTTCAATGCAGCTAGAGACACAAAGTCTGTACTAGGAAGCTTTCTGTATTGTCTTGGGGTGAACTAATTGCTACTTTGGAAGCATAAAGGAATACAATTGTTTTATGCTTCCAGCATCTGCCAAAGATTTGAGCAAAAACCCTTACATTAGTATTTTTACAGGTAGATGCTAAATACTGCCAGCTTCAGCAATGGGGGTTTGCATGAGAACAAGAATAATGTCATTCTGCAAGCTATCTCAGCAGTAATATTTTACATATTATTTTGAGAAGTCTCTTAGTGAGACAGAACATTATGTATTCTGTCTTGGACCTGCCAACAAGAACCATTCACCACATCTGCCTTGCTCTAATGAAGTAAGTTTCTAGGGAACAGTATAACTCTCTTAGATGCAGTCAGGAATATAGTGAAGCTTAGTTTAGACATATATTTTGTAATTGTGTGGGCCTGTGCTGCAATGTTATTTTAAATATTTCCTGTGGTTTTGAACTCTGATGTCACTGTGCACATATATTTAGTTTTGTCTTGTTCTTTTATTATTTATTATTAAATATATTTAAACCTTTCATTGTGGCTGATCTGTGTAGAGATATTTAAGTTTTGGGAGTACTCCTAATAGCCTTGCTTATGGTCAAACTACCATTTGTATTAGTATTGATATTACACAGTAAGATTGGACCCCCTTTGTTAAGGGCCCTAAAGTAGCTGATAAGGAGTGACTGGTAGCAATGGTAACTACGTTATAGTCTGGGCAGAATGGGGCATAGCTAGGAAACATGTGGCAGCCTTTCCCAGGTGTGTGTGTGTGTGTGTGTGTGTGTGTGTGTGTGTGTGTGTGTGTGTGTGTGTGTGTAAATCAAACCTCAAAGAGCATGTGTGTCAGCTACTTAGACAGGGACACAAAGCACTGGCTGGAGAGAGAGGGCGTTGGAGGTCTTGGCTTGGTCACTCAGCTCAGATCTCAACTCTATAGCTGTCCCAGTGGAGAGTCTTATTTGGGGATCTGCAGAAAGAGGGAGAATCCAGCCCCAGATTGACTGTGGTCTCTGTGTGCTCTTAAGGGAAATTGCACTTGATGATTAGAGCTGCATCAGGAAATACTCCATGTGTACTTATTATCCTCCCAGTGAACATCCCTCCACAGGTGTCAGTGTTGAGGATTGAGGCTCCTTGATTTCTGGTACAGTGGAGGGTTGTCACACATTGCTAGTGCTTGTCGTATAAGGTATATAAGTTCTCTTCCCACACATTGTTTTTCATAGATCTATGATACTGAGTGCCCACCCAGCAAAACAGTATTGTTCTTGAGTAAGACTTCTTTACTACATGTGGTCCCCTGCTCATTTTTCAGCAAACTTGGCATCCTAACCAGTGTTATTAAAGTGTTTTACTTGTATCTAGTGCCACCCAGACAAAGCTTAGTATGTTTGACTGATAAATCACACTTGCTTAACAGGGCTGGCCTTTGGTCAACTAGTGCCCAAGGTGGAAGGGCTCCACAGCGCCTCCCCAACACACCACCTGGCACCCTCATCCTGGTCTACCTACACTATCTAGATTACCTTTTCTTTTGTTTTTTCATAGTTTGCCTTACTCTTCAGTTTTTCCTGTATACGTTTAACACATTTTATATATGCAAGACTGCTCTAATTAACTAAGTTGTATCCAAACATTAATGCACAAAGTTAACCAAAAAGTAGTGCACAATAAATATAAAAGACAAATGCATATGGTGATACACAAATTATTTCTTAAAATAGTATTTGCCTCCCTACACCACCTTAAAAAGGTAGTCACTTTCTGTGTATCCCTCTTTGGTCTTAAATTGGGATGAAAATTAAGAGACAAATGATCAAAATCAAATATTTGAAGTTGCTGCTAATATATGTATATGTATATATATATATATATATATATATATATATATATATATATATATATATATATATATATATATGGGTCTAGGTTACACACACACACACACACATATATATATATATATATATATATATATATATATATATATATATATATATATATATATATTATATATATAGTTTCACTTCATAATCTTTCAAATTTCAGCATTCCAAGACCATGAAGCTGAAAATTCAGAATGCTGAAAGTGCATAAGAACGAATTTGAATATCTCGAATCCGCACTTATGCATTTCCTGTACATTGCGTGAAGTGTTTGGCTGGTATGGTGTTTGAAATTGCAGGTGAGTGAGTGTTGTGTGTGTATTTGTACGTTGTATGTGTGCGTAAGGGTGAGTGTTGGATTTGTTGGTGTTTGTGTATGTGTGATGTGTATTTGTGTGCAAGCAAGTGTAGAATGCCATGTTGTGATTTTTTTACGTTATGTGAGATCTCAGAGTTGGTATATATAAGTAGAGGTGGGGGTGGGTGGAATGGTGTGTGTGTTATGTGGTGTATGGTGTATGTATGTTCATGATTGTGTGATTTGTGATTGTGGGTTTCGGTATTTTGAATGGTTTGGCTTCATAGTTTCAGAATGCTGAAATTCAAGATTTCAGCATTTTGAGATTATGACTTGAAACCATATATATATATATATATATATATATATATATATATATATATATATATATATGTGTGTGTGTGTGTGTGTGTGTATATATATATATATATATATATATATATATATATATATATATATATATATATATACTTCTAAACCTCAAACCTGCTATAACTGAACTTCATTTTCTTGAGATGAAAATCACAAAAGCTAAAATACCCAAACGGTGAATTTTTCCCGGGGTAAGTAAACACTTGTCCAACATGCCCTATTCTCCACTGGAGTGCAACCCCAGACCTGGTAAATTTAGTTGGGGGGAGGTGTGGGGGGTATAACCCCCCACCTAGGTGTTTTCTGGTGTGTGTTTCATGTACGTTTGGGCAAGAGTTTACTTAACCTGAAGGTTCCAACAATGTTTGGGGTTAGAGCCACTTTTAGCTTTTGGGGCAACTTGACTGAGCCACTTTCAGATTTTGGGGCTGCTTGCCTGAGCTGCTTTCAGCTTTTTTGACTAAATACTTAAATATATTTTTACTAGGGGTTAGATCCTGCATTCAAAATACCACTGAATTTCTTAATATATTGCAAGAAGCACAATTGGAAACTCCATGGTACATGTGTGCATTGGATGTTAAAGCACTATATAAGAATATTCTGCATTGGTCAGGCTTATTGGCTATAGAATTTTGGTTGGAAAAGATTCCTTTATATAGCCCTGGATTTAATACTTTCCTAATTTGTTTATGTGAACATGTTTTGACCAATATTGTGTTTTATTTTAATGGTGACTGCTTTTTTGCAATTAAAAGGCACAGCCATGGGAGCATCATTGCACCTATATATGCAGATCTATTTATGGGATATGTGGAAGAACAAATGTTGTAAGATGCTAGCCATAACATTTTTTAGAGAAAATAGACACTTGGTGTTGGTATCTTGAAGACTGTTGGATGGTATGGAAATCTGATATTACTTATTTGCAAGAGTTTGTACAATATTGGAACGACAATAAGTGGGAGTTACGATTTAGCGTGACCTATAATCTAACTCAAATTTCTTTTTTGAATGTTAAGGTTGTTAAAAACAATGATGGTATACTTTCCACTTCTTTGTTTCAGAAAGAGTTTCATTATAACTCTTTTTAGATGCCTCTAGCTGCCACCCATCTCATATTATTAGGAACATTCCTAAATCCCAATTTTTAAAGGTTAAAAGGATTTGCTTCTCTGTTGAAGAGTTGGATAAACATAACTTTGAATTAGTAGGAAGATTTTACTCTAGAGGTTAGAAAATGGATGACATCTATCTAGCACAGAATTTTGCTACCTCTATTGATATATCTATTGATATATCTTCTTTATTACATTATATACATATATATATATATTTATAGAGAGAGAGAGAAAAGCAGCACACTGCAATGCATATGATCACTAGTTTTGGAAGCAACACTACAGCTTTTTGTAATTTAATTAATAAAACTTGGGGGACACTTTTGTCTGATAGGCTGGCACAGTTATTACCTAGACAATGTACATTTACATACAGACATGGGAAAACTGTTGGCAATCATTTAAATCATTAGAAAAATGTTTTTCGCTACGATTCGTATGTGTAATATTCGATTGAAGGGACACAAATAAGGGGTTATTTTCTTTGTGAACATTCCTCAGCCTGCAAGTTTGTTATGAAAATAAAACAATTTTCATCTCCCAATACACCTCATCTGTTTGATATTCAGTGTGTGAATACTTGTGTCTCTGAATGGGTTTTATATTTAGCTGAATATAGTTGCTCAGCTTTTTATGTAGGTCAAAATCCTAGACAATTTAAAACTAGGATTTTTGAACACTCCAATGATATTGGGAACTGTCATACATGTAGTGCTTTATATAAATATACTTTGAAGCATCCTGTTGCTTCATTTAGATTTACTGCTATTGATCGAATTTGCTTTAAGGGGTTGAATAAGCTGTGGTGGCATGAATTACTTAACAAAAAGGAATGAAGTTGGATTATTAGGTTAGGTGCTTTGTTTTTTTCCTGGACTCAGTGACATATCATGATTGTTTTTCTTTTTTAAATAGGGATGGGGGTGAGTCTATATATTTGCACTGTACTCTGGATTGATTCATTTTCATTGCTTTTTTGGCACTGAGGAAGGCCTTTGGCAGAAACTAGTTTGTCTTGTTTGTTTTACATGTTTTGCATGTTTCATTTTACTTAAAATAAAGAGTTATGCATTACCAATGTGGAGTGCTGGCAGTTTCTTACTTTTGACATTTAAAATCTAGAGTGCCCAGGAACTCATGGAAGTGCGCAACCTCAAAGAATGCCAGCATGGTGTTGTTTATCCCTCTGGTGTCCTTGGAAACTTGGCATGTTCCACCACTTGTAGTAGCATGATGTCAAGGAATGGGTTGAGTATTTGTGTATCAGAAGCCTAAAATATACCTAATGTGTCCCCCATAAGTTATTGGAAGGTCCATGTAGTTAGACTGGTCAATGCAATGCATATCTCTATGTCCACAGGAATAGGCATACTACATATACTCCTCAATTCCACTTATGATAAATTCCACAGTTTGATAAAGATCTTTATTGTACCCTTATTGACTCTAAAGTGACCTGTTATCTGATTCTCTGTCAGCTGCTATGTGAGGCACTGCCTGTACCATCTCTGAGCAGGCAGCTGTGATACACAGCACTGTCATCACTGGCTCTAGTGACAGCAATCAATACATGCTTTTTAGCTATTGCTGCTGCTATACCTAACATAGCTGCATACCTCTCAGCTGTTCAAATTTTTTTCAGAATATCCAGAATTTTTGCTTCATATGTGTGAATGGGCATACCTTCGTTGAAGGTTTGCGTTAGGCCTGGCAAGCCGGTACGTAAAAATCAACTGCCAATCATTAGCGGACCGGAGTTCCACTGTGGCGACCCCTAACCGGGAAAAGCCAAAAGACACAAACAAAGTTTTGTCCTGGCACTGAAGACTGAAGTTACTAAATAATGATATGCATGTGAGTTTCAGACTTCACATGCTTCAGAAAATGCATTTTAACATACATTCTGTAACTCTAGCAATTTTATAACTTTATAAGAGCGATATTTAAAATCTGTTGTTATTTTTGGAGTTTTTATTCCCCTATTATTTTAGGCTTTGCACAGATTTATTGCACTAAGAGGTTTAGAGGTATGCCTAGCTGCTATTCTGTACTCCATAAATCATGGCATTCTAACTAGGTGGACATGGGTGCACACTGTTGCCATTTTGTACATCTCTGAATCACTCCACCATGTTAGTCTCCTGAATCTGCATACCATGTAATGAGTTTTGTATAGCCTTTTTCATTTACATGTCATTATGTGCTTATTTGCATGTGCTACATATCATACAACTTCAAGCATGTGCTTTCACACAAATGGTGTCTTTGGCTTGCCTGCACCCTACACATGACCATTAATAATGCTATCTAGGATTACATATTGTGCAAACCATGTATGAATCCTGAGCTTGCTTTTTTTCCATAATGGAGTTTCCCAACATTAGTATTTTAACTTCATGTAATAAACAAATCCTAGTACTCAATGACAGTAGTTTTATGTAATGTATATGACATATGTTTTGACCAGATTACATTCTTGGAATCATCTGAAAGAATCCACTGACCTCAAGAACAAATGCATCTCCCAGTCAGAGCCCTATTTTTTAGTTGTATTTGTAGAAGTAGCCTTTGATTTTGTGAAGTACTTTTTAGGTGATTGCCTAAATGTAGCTTGTGTGCGAAACCTTAGAAATTGATTATTTTCTGGATGTGGTCTCCTGACTGGTGCTATATCCAACATTACCACTTTCATTTCAGCTATCTCCCTTTGTAGCAGATCCACTTCCCCCATCAGTTCTGCCTCTATATCCTTTACATATTTCATTCCAATATTTATTCATTTTTTATTTGATCATGTGTTAATTGAGTAAGCAGACTAGCCATTGAACCTTCTCAATCATAATCTGATCTATAAAAGTTACTTCAATAGCCACACCTCTAGATTTTTCTATTATAAGAGTGCTTCCAAAGCCATCCTTTCAAGTTTTGATTTGAATGGCTAAAATTTAATGTTTCACTTATTAATTGCCTATAATGTCTTTAAAAGGAAAAAAAAACTATTACCATTTGAATGTGAATGCGGTATGAGTGCTTAAGCAAGTAGAGGGCATATTATGACTTTTTGTTCTCCCTTACAGAGCTTTTGATGTCAGTACTTCATTTCTATACAGGAACAAAGTCCCTGATAAGTGTAAATGAGTGATTCCCTTATGTTAGGACACATTCCAAAGTATAAATCGTAATAACTCAGAGAAACCAAAGTGTAATATCCTGGTCATATATTTTTCTTTGTATAAACCTGTGCTATTGTGTACCTTCTCAACAGTTCAGTAGCAACTTCACTAGCTTTCAACGCACGCTTTAATTTGTGAATGACAATGTCAGACATCTAAAGTCCTTATTGGAAAAGTGAGAATGTCACCAGTTGTATCAAGTTTCATCATGGCATGGCTGGGTCATTTCACTCCATTTTCCAGCTTATAGACTCTATATGCCTGTGTTAACATATGGATTTCATTACATTAACTGTATGTTTATGCTAACAACCAGCAGTATTTATTAATTTGTGTAAATTAGGCTTTAAGACATTTACTTCTGCATTACAGTTAGTGCTGAGTCAGTATGGTAAATGCTCAAACTTCATACTTGCATGTGCTTCTGTGCAGAAAATACTTCAGTTTGTGTGTGTCTAGTTGTGCACACATCTATGTATGTTGGGTTGTGCAGGTGGAAGAATAAGGGGCAGATTTAATGACTAAGTCACAGTCTATTGCATATCATATCAAAAAATATCCTTAACTCTGCCTATGTCATGCAATTTTCAACCTTCCAGCATACATCTCAGCTTCTTTGCTTAAGAGGTATAGGCAAAGCTAAAAATGATGGGGACACAAAGGCCCATATCAGGAGCAATTTTAAATATTGCTCTAATTAATTTAAAAAAGTTAATAGAATAACAGGTTTTGCATCAACATGCATTGTCTGAACAAAAGTGTGACTCTCTAATGTCTGGAATTATTGACTGGCTACAATCCTCAGTGACTTAATAGAATATCAAAAACATTACAAGAGACACACTTAAAATATGAGGCAAAATCAGGGATGTTAAGCAAAATCAGAGTCAGTGGAGAGTTATGCTTTTCAGGTAAAAAGAAACAGAAAGATGTAAATCTTTGACTGTCAGAAGAGCAGGAAGTTAACGCAGATGATGTGAATAACAATTACTGATAAACATAAAACAGCATGTAGTACGGATACTCTGCCCTATGCCAAGGATGTTACTAAGTTCATATGAAATGCATTCTTCATAATGTTGTCAGTTGTACTCAGATGCCATCACTTTCTAACACAAAACATGGCTTCATTTCTCATTATTCAGTGAGTCTGACTGACGTTTTGTTTACAGCTTTGAACTTATGTCGAAGAACGTAACCTCCACTTTGTGGGCTACAATAAATGATCATGTTACAGAATGAATTATTAATAAATGGCTGTGCTTAAAGCTTATACAGTAACTTGAGTAGCATTATGTCATTCTTGATTTTAGGCCATTGAGTTAATGAGAAACATTAAATGGAAATAATATCCAAGTTTTGGTAACCATGTCCTGGTTTATTTTGCCAGTTTATAATTATATTTTTGTTCTATCACATACATATATATTTTTTTAATTTAATGGAACAATGTTGATTGTAATCTTACTAGTCTAGCAATGCTCTTAAGAGTCCACAGTCAAAAACATACTCATGGGTACAAAAAACATAAGTTATGTGTAAGACTAAGACAGTTACAGCAGAGTGCATTAAAATACACTTATGACAAACAACTCATGATGTGCATTTATTTAAGGCATGACTAGGAAGAAGAGGAAGTCAAGATAGTAAAAATGAATTCAAATATTCAATGATGTCTGAGACAAAACTTTGTAATCAGTGTTTCTGTTGCAGTTTATTTTTCTGAGATGTTCATATATTGGATTAGATACAGAGCTGATATAAAACATTGTGAATAGCATGAATGATATAAAATGAAGAAAGAAAGAAGAACAAAGACTTAAAGCAAAACTATTATTAATGATATGTATGGTATAATCGTGTAATGTAGGAAAATATATAACTTAAATCATGAAAGTAAACCAAATACAAACCTATGCAAAGATGAGGAGCATTTGGTTGAATATTTTATATGAAGACTGATGAAGGGTTCATTGTTAAAATTCTAAAGCAACTAAGCAAAAAAAAAATCAAAAACTGTTAAAACCTAAATGTCTCTATCTGTAAGATATGGAAATTCAGGCTGATCATGTATGATGAGTTTTGTTTTGTGTTATCAATGGTTTGCCTGCTCAGTAACTTCCTTCTATCTTTGAATGGATGAAAGTTTAGGAACATTGCAGTAATACACATTCTTAAAGACAGCACCCAGAGTTCATAGAAAATGAAGTGTATAGTAATGCATTATAGGGAAGAAAGGTAGAAATGCAGTGAATGTAGTCATTTTAGTTATAGAAGTAGGAAGGATATTACTATGTATGCATGAGGCAACTGACTGTGAAAAAAGTAGAGCAAACCAGCTATAGAGTCTCTGCATTGCAGTGTAACTACTGTGTACCAGTCAGATGTAACTCTTCTCTACGCATTTTATTTGAGAACACCAGGATGACTTATGCCCATCTTGTGCAAGTCAGTTATATCCATCCAATAACCAAAATCTCTTTTAAGATGCACACTGTGAAGATATGTGAAGACTGCCAGCCTAGCTAGATAGAATTTTGTAGATGATTCTGTCATTGTAAATATGAATATAATCCACAATCATGTCCTCTTAAATATAGGAAAACTGTGTTAAATGTTGGACTTTAAAAATGTAACCACAGTGCACTCTGCTGGAAGAAAGCTGATAAGTCAAGCATTGTATGCCTGTTTGATCTCAAAGCTTGGAGACATAATATCTAGACTGAAGAATCCCTTCTATTGTTTTGAGACCAGAGTTAATTGCAAGGTTTTACATGTATAATGTATTTTATTGTTATGGCTTCCTGGCCAGGTGCAAGCTTACTAAGAAAACTAAGAAATGTAAATTTAGAGTTTCTGGTAGCATGGGAACCAGAGAAGCGTCAGGAATGATGTAACCTAACGTGAGTCAGCAGTGATGTATTATCAATTTAAGGGATCTGAGAGAGGAAGAGATAGCATTTTGGATTTTGTTTGAAGAAATCCACTCGCCAGCACTCTGCCTTTGCTATATATGTAAGTTTATTTAGAACTGTGATTGCTCTTAGAGCTAGATAGGAACTTAGTCAGATTTAGTCTAGCTGTTTTCTATATTTATGTCAGACTATTCTACAGTAGTATTTTAAGCATTTTCCTGTGATCTATGAACTCTTGACTAGAACTGTGTTGAATTGAGAAGATTTGCCTGTGTTTTTATTATTTATTATTAAACATTTTAAACCTTTCAACTGTGACTGTTTTGTGTAGAGATAATTTAAGGTCTAGAGTACTTGCATGCATTTGGTGATACTGTACAAAGCCACTTCAATACACCTTGCTGTTTGTCCACTTAGTATTTGGATAATAATATTGCACAGTATAACAGAACACCCTTTGGCAAGGGCCTTTTTAGTAGCTTATAAGTGTAGTTGGTGGCAGGGATTGCTACCTTATTGCCTGGCAGGAGGGGGCATAGCTGGCAAACCTGTACCAGCCTTCCCCAAGAGTGTCTGCGTGTTTGTATATAAACCAGATCTCAAAGTGTGTGTGTGTGTGTGTGTGTGTGTGTGTGTGTGTGTGTGTGTGTGTGTGTGTGTGTGTGTGTCAGCTACTTGGGCAGGGACACAAAGCATTGGTTGGACAGAAAGAGCACTGGAGGTTTTGGCTTGATCACTTGGCTGAGATCTGTACCCTATAGCTGTGCCAGTGGGGAGTCTTATTGGGTATCTGGAATAAAAGGGAGAAACTAGCCCCAGACTGACTGTGATCTCTGTCTGCTCTTAAGGGAAATTGTACTTTAGTGTGTGTATCTGTTATTCTTCCCAGTGTGGATGCTGCTCACTGGTTCTAGTGTTAAGGATTGAGGCTCCTTGATTACTGGGCCAGTGCACGGGCATCACATATTAATTGGTTGGCAGTGGTGAGATATCCACACCACATATTAATTGGTTGGCAATTGGCTTGTAGTGGTGTGGATAGTGAATTCCTGTAGCTTGTGTACAGTGATCACTGAAGGTGTTTTTGTACTGTAAATCAGATACGCAGTGAATATTCAGAGTTCAGATCACAATTGTTTTATTTCTTTTGTTAGCTTAGTTAGTCAGGGAGAGCAGGCAAACATGTCAGCAGAGGAGTATGGTAAGCTGACAAGGAGCCAGTTGGCTGAGATGTGCCAGGCTAAGGGACTGGTGCATGGACAACTGACTAAGGCAGACAGGATTGCAGCTTTGGTCACAGCTGCATTAAAAGACAGCAACCAGGAGGACTATCAGACTGGCCATGGAGGTGTACAACACTGAGAGAATGGACAGCTCAACCTTTCTGCAGAGGACTTAAAAATCCATCTGGAGCTAAAGAGACTTGAGTTGGAGGCCAGGCGTTTGGAAACAGAAGCAGCAGAGAGACTGAGATGTCTACAGGTGGAGGAGAATGAGAAACTGCTATGCCTGGAAGCTGAGGAGAAGGAAAGGCAGCACGAAAAGGAGATGCTGACTTTTCGCCAAAGTCATGGAGGTAGTAGGGAAGGGAATAACCAGACCGCAGAAGCACAAAAGGTCAGTAAATTTCTTCCGCAGTTTACAGAGGGGGATGATTTTGATAGTTTCATTCATATGTTTGAGAGGGTATGTAAACAGTATGCTGTTTACCAAAGGCTCTGGGTATGGTTCCTGACCTTCTTACTCCATGGTAAAGCTGTAACTGTGCTGTCTAAATTTTCTGATTGTGATTTTTTTGATTATACTGCTGTTAGGAATTGTCTGTTAGAATTTTTTAAGCTAACACCTGAAACTTATAGGAAAAAGTTTCATAAGCATAGACGCAAGGCAGATGAAAGTGTGTGAATATGTTGCTGAACTGAACACTTATTTCCATAGGTGGGTGAGTGGATGTCAGGTCACTACTTTTGAAGGGCTGACAGACCTTTTGGTGAGGGAACAAGCCCTTAGCACTTTGCCTGAGGACATGAGGAGCTGGTTAGCTGATAGACAATGTGCTACTTCAGATGAGTTGGGGAAGAAGGGAGGCCTATACCTAGCCAGCAGGGAATGCCTTCACAGGAAAGGAACCCCCAGTACTGCTCGTGGGTCTAAAGGAACCCATGGTGGGCAGCCAAGACTGTCCTAACAGAAACTGACAGTAGTAGGGGAAGCCACTAGTCCAGGTACATGTCCAGGACCTAGGGTTAAACGTTTTGAATGCAACCAGTGGGGCCATGTGGCATATATATGTTCATGGAGGCAAGGTGGGGAACAAAAGGTGTGGAAGTCAGTAAGTAGGGAAGACAAAATGCCAATAGTAGGTTGTCTTGAGACAACCAGGTTACCAAACTACCATCCTGCAGATGTCCTGATAGGGAAAGATTTTGATAATGCAGTACCATGCGTTCATGCAGATACACACAGTCAGGCTTGGAGACAAACATGTGGGTCTGGTAGCCTGAGGGAGACCCAGTAAGACCACATACTTGCAGCCAGGACAGGTGAGGTGGTTACTTCAGGGTGGGAGCTACCCTGTAGCAGTGAGACTGAAGGTGAGTCACAGCTGCTTGTGGGTACTGATGTTCTCTTGGACAGAGTGACTGCAAAGGTAGATTTGAGATTACCCAGGCTGATAGTGAGGCATTACTGTCAGAGGATGTCAGCCTTCATGAGGAAGGGGAACTGGAAAGGGTTACAAAGAGAGAGCTCTGGCAGGCTCAGCTCGCAGACCCTACATTACAAGGCCTGAGGCAGGTACCTAGGGAGGCACCTTATTCTCGACGGAAGGGAAAATCTGTATACTGGGACAAAGGATTACTGTATAGAGAGTGGACCCCTGAGGGAGGGCTAGAAGGTGAGAGAATACAGCAGTTGGTAGTGCCTAGAGCCTACCATCTGGCGCTTCTAGCCATAGCCCATGATATTCCCTTTGCAGGTCATATGGGCATAAAACATACAAAGAGACGTATTATGCAGAACTTCTATTGACCTGGAATTTCCAGAGATGTAACAGGGTATTGTAGGACCTGTGAGCAGTGCCAAAAGGTAGGCATGGCAGGAGACAAGGTGAAAGCTCCTTTGATGCCTTTGCCTGTGATTGAGGAGCCATTTCAGAAGATAGCTATGGATATTATGGCGCCTGTGAGTAGCCCAAGTTCCACAAGGAAAAGGTATATCCTAGTGGTAGTAGATTATGCTACAAGATACCCTGAGGCAGTGGCTCTGTGCTCCATTGAGGCAGAAAAGGTGGCAAATGCTTTGTTAGAGATTTTCAGCAGGGTAGGTTTCCCAAAAGAAATACTGACTGACAGAGATGCCAATTTCATGTCAGACTTGGCTTGTTTGTGAAAGTACTGTGGGTTGAAGCATCTGAAGACCACCCCCTACCATCCCCAGACTAATGGTCTTGTTTAGAGGTTAAATTCTACAATCAAGTCCATGCTACGGGCATTTGCAGACCAGTTTAAGAGGAAGTGGGACAAATATTTGCCCCTTCTGTTGTTTGCTTACAGAGTTTCCCCAGGAATCCACAGGGTTTTCACCCTTTGAGTTGCTGTATGGACATAGGGTGAGAGGGCCTTTAGATTTAATTCAGGATGAGTGGGAGGGTGAGTGTGAATCTCACAAGACGTCTGTTGTGGCATATGTCCTAAACCTCAGGATAAGGCTCAGGGAACTCATGGGCTTGGCCCAGGAGAACCTGGCAGAAGCCCAACAACAGAAAAAGTTCTGGTATGACAGGAATGCTTGAGCTAGAGAGTATGCTGTACGGCAGCAGGTAATGGTTCTCATTCCTGTCAGACACAACAAGCTGCAAGCAGCCTGGGAGGGACCCCACAAGGTGGTAAAAAGGGTAAGTGATGTTAACTACATGGTGAAACTGCTAGGCTGGAGGCAGGAGCACAAATTGTACCATGTTAACATGATGAAACCTTACCATGATACGGAGGCCCTTGTGCTGAGTATTTGCAGTGGATTGCAGGAGGGGTCTGAAGGAGATCTGGTGACTGATCTCCTCAGTGAGGCTCAGACTGACACCTCAGTGGAAGGGGTAGCAATCTCGCAGCAGCTGTCTCTTACCCAGGTTTGAGAAATCTGAGCAGTGTTACAGGAGTTTGGGGACATGTTCACTGGGAAACCAGGGTGCACCCACCTGGCGCAGCACCAGGTGGATACAGGACCCAAAAGGCCTATCAGGCAGGCCCCTTATAGGTGCCTGAGAGAGTCAAACAGACTTTGTGGGAGGAGATACAGGAAATGTTGGAACTAAGGGTAATTCAATAGTCCAGGAGTCCCTGGGCCTCCCCATTCGTGCTGGTGCCAAAGAAGGATGGCAGCACCAGGTTCTGTGTGGACTACAGGAAATTAAATAGCCACACAGAGTCAGATGCTTATCCCATCTCTAGGACAGATGAGGGCCTAGAGCAGCTGGGTTAGGTTAAGTATCTTACAACCATTGATCTTACCAAGGGTTACTGACAGGTTCCCTTGACTCCCAGTGCTAGAGAGAGGTCAGCCTTTAGGACTCCTTTTGGCTTGTATGAGTTCACAAATATGTCCTTTGGGATGAACAATGCCCCAGTGACTTTCCAGAGGCTGGTAGATGATATCCTAGCAGGAGCAGGAGGGTTTGCCCTTGCTTACCTAGATGATATTGCCATCTAAAGCCACTCCTGGCAAGAGCACCTTCAGTATGTCAGGAGGTGCTGGGCAAACTATAGAGGGCACAGTTGACGATTAAGCCCAGCAAATGTCAGGTGAGTATGGCAGAGGTCTCCTACCTGGGACATAGAGTGGGGAGTGGTAAGAACAGGCCAGAACCTACCAAAGTGGGAGTCATTCTGGTATGGCCTGCACCTGTTACCAAAAAGCAGGTGAGGGCATTCTTAGGGACAGCAGGGTACTACAGAAATTCATCCCCGGTTATAGTACCATAGCTGCTCCCCTCACAGACCTGACAAGGAAAAACAGGCCAGATAAGGTAGTGTGGACCCCAGCATGTGAGCAGGCATTCCAGAAGCTTAAAGAAGCTTTGGGAGGACCCCATGTGTTAGCCAGTCCGGATTACAGCAAATAATTTGTTGTGCAGCTGGATGCTTCAAACCATGTGGTGGGGGCTGTACTTACCCAGATTTCTTCAGAGGGAGAAGAGCACCCAGTGGTTTATCTCAGTCGTAGGTTCCAACCCAGGGAGAATGCTATGCAGCTGTAGGAAAGGAAAGTCTAGCCATAGTATGGGCACTACAGAAACTTCAGCCTTATCTGTATGAAAGAAAATTCACTGTAGTTGCAGATCACAATCTCCTAACATGGTTACACTGAGCCAGCCAGCACAATGCTAAGTTGCTAAGATGGAGCCTAGGGTTGTAAGTATATGATGTCAGTGCAGCACCGCAGTGGGATTGGCAATGCCAATGCAGATGGGCTCTCAAGACAGGGAATGGGGTAAGGTATACTCAGATAGACCTAACCCTCTCAAGCTACGTTTCTCAAGGGTCACTTGAAAAATTAGCTTGAGTTCTGTGGAGGGCGACGGGGGGGGGGGGGATGTGAAGATATGTGAAGGCTGCCAGCCTAGCTAGATAGAATTTTGTAGATAACATCTGTGTCATTGTAAGTATGAATATAATCCACAGGCTTGTCCTCTTAAATGTAAGAAAACTGTGTTAAATGTTGAACTTCAAAAATGTAACCACAGTGCACTCTGCTGGAAGAAAGCTGATAAGTCAAGCATTGTTTGACTGTTTGATCTCAAAGCTTGGAGATATAATGTCTGGACTGAGGAATTCCTTCTATTGTTTTGAGACCAGAGTTAATTGCAAGATTTTACATGTATAATGTATTTTATTATGGCTTCCTGGCCAGGTGCAAGCTTACTTACTAAAATAACTAAGAAATGTAAATTTAGAGTTTCTGGTAGCATGGAAACCAGAGAAGTGTCAGGAATGTAATCTAAAGTGAGTCAGCAGTGATGTATTATCAATTTAAGGGATCTGAGAGAGGAAGAGATAGCATTTTGGATTTTGTCTGAAGAACCTCTACTCGCCAGTACTCTGCTTTTGCTCTATATGTAAGTTTATTTAGAATTGTGATTGCTCTTAGAGCTATATAGGACTTTAGTCAGATTTAGTCTAGCTGTTTTCTGTATTTATGTCAGACTATTCTACAGTATTATTTTAAGCATTTTCCTGTGATCTCTGAACTCTTGACTAGCACTGTGTTGAACTGAGAAGATTTATCTTGTGTTTTTACTATTTATTATTAAATATTTTTAAACCTTTCAACTGCTTTGTGTAGAGGTAATTTAAGCTCTAGAGTACTTGCATGTATTTGGTGATACTGTACAAAGCTGCTCCAATAAGGCTTGCTGTTCATCCACTTACTATCTGGATAATAATATTGCACAGTATAATTGGACACCCTTTGGCAAGGGCCTTTTTAGTAGCTGATAAGAGTAGCTGGTGGCACTGATTACTACCTTATAGCCTGGCTGGAGGGGGCATAGCTGGAGAACCTGTGTCAGCCTTCCCCAGAAGTGTCTGTGTGTTTGTATATAAACCAATTCTCAAAGTGTGTGTGTTTCAGCTACTTGGGCAGGGACATAAAGCACTGGTTGGACAGAGAGAGCACTGGAGGTTTTGGCTTAACTACTCGGCTGAGATCTTTACCCTATAGCTGTGCCAGTGGGAGTCTTATTGGGGATCTGGAGAGAAAGGGAGAAACCAGCCCCATACTGACTGTGATCTCTTTGTGCTCTTAAGGGAAATTGTACTTTACTGTGTGTATATTTGTTATCCCACCCAATGTGGGTGCCCCTCACTGGTGCTAGCGATATGGATTGAGGATCCTTGATTACTGGGCCAGTGCACAGGCTTCACACACACATTTTATAAACTTCATCTTTGGACACTAGGGCAGGAAGGACACTGAAGGATGGACCCATCAGCCACAAACAATTCTGGAAGCTAGCCCTTAACTGTTTAGGGTGTGTACTGACTCTCATTTTGCTCTGCTTCTGCTCTGTAACTTACTAATAGTGCTTGTTATAGCAACAAATCATTTTTAGACTGCCTCCTCTGTTAGTCTATGAAACTTTCATTGAGTACCACAAAATAGTCCACTTTGATAATTGCAATAATGAGAGCGCTGGGCCCCCTTATCCTCCCTTTCTCCTTTAAGAATACACAAGAGCAGGGGTTCTGGAATGCCAGCTCCCCTTACTAACAGAACCAAGAGCAAGTACTATATAATATATAGGGTTTCCAGTAGAGCATACATGTATGTCAGAACCTTATATAACTTTCAGCTACACAAATCACTAACAGTGATCCACTGTGTACTGCAAGTAAGTATCACCTGCATTGCTCTAATGACATGACAGCAAATAGCAGTTACATGTAGTAGCTATTACCTCTGATAGCTATGGAAGACCAACAGCCCAGAGTTAAGCTGTACACCTGGTAGCTAAAGTTGAATACTTATATGCTGACTAGTCGCAATTAAAGTCATGCAATAGCTAAACTGATGTAGATGAATATAGTGTGTAATGACACAATGGGGTAGAAATAGCAGTATTAGATCATGTGTAGACCATTCAAGTGAATGAAGCCTGCAGCTAGAAATACTAAGTACAGCAGTAGATGTGCTATGTACACAACATACTGTACTACAGAGATCAGCAGTTGTAGTGTGGGTGATTATACATAGCAAGTAACATTGAGAAACTCATGGGGGATGCCATCTTTGTTCCAAATATAATCATAGGATCATAGGAAGTTACTAGGCTATTGGCCCTGAGGCCCTTATAAGCCTAGCCAAGAGTTTAGCCCATGTTTAGACAAGTCAGTACCCAAAGCCCCTGTCCAGCAGGAACACAGGTGGAATCCCAGGGGTATATTTTCTGTTTCCCATCCAGTTATCCAGATTGCACTTAAAAAGGGATATAGGATCACAGGAAGTTAAATAATCACCTCTGCAATGTTTTGGAACTGGGTCCGTGTCAGCTACAGTCTGCTGTATTAACCCACTACACCACACAGATCTTAAAGATGTTGGATGCTGCCAGATTCGAACCATCAGTACCATCACCCATGCTACTATCCCTGGCCCAGTGAGCCACACCAACCATCATACTGTCTTAAAAATATAAGAATAATTCTTACTTTTTATATAGGATAGCAAACTCTCATGCATATAGAAAATGTGTGGGAAAAGTTTGTCTTTTTACTGATGACAAAAAATTGTGCAATCATTTTATATAATAAAGGCAAAGAAATGAAGAGACAAGACTTGACAAGATTAAAGTTGTTGTTGTTGTTGTGTCTTTCGGCTTATCCCAGTTAGGGGTCGCCACAGCGGAACTCCGGTCCGCTAATGTTTGGTAGTGGATTTTTACGTGCCGAGTTACCAGCCCTGACGCACAACCTTCAATGAAGGCATGCCCATTCACGCATATCTCCACACAGAAGATGCTCAAAGCTGAGAATCGAACAGGACAACGTCTTGCTGTGAGGCGACAACGCTACTGCAGCACCACTACAAGATTAGAGTAATGATTTAAAATATTGCAGTTTAAATTCAGTGGAGAATTTGAAAATAATGTACCCGGGAAGCAGAATTGCAGGTAGTTACTATACAAATGGGGTGCAGGAAGTAGTAACAACTCTAAATAAGAAAGCAACCTGGATATTCTTATCAAATTACCTTACAGTAATCACAAAGTGTGGAGACGCAGCAACAAAGACAAGCTGAAGAGAGTAATGTATAGCAGCAGCACCACCAGTAGAAAATGAAAAGTTATTATCTCTCATTAGAAATAATTAAAATACCATATCTAAAGTACTGCACATAACAATGGAGATCTCATCAGTATAATGACAAAGCCAGGATAATCCTGCTCCAACAGAGAGCAAAAATGGTGTAGGTTCAATGTCAAAAGCCATTTTAAAAGAGCCTTTAAAATTTTTAAACATATAAATTGAGTAAAGGCAGTAGAAGAGAAACATAACAGAAATATTTAAGCACCTCAAGAGAGTCCATAAAGTGCAACTAGCTTGAATACTAAAAGAAGGTAACATAGCTATAGGAACAGGTCTGATAATACAAAATTGACAGTTCAGGAGATATGCAGGGAAACTATTATTTCACAGAAGGGGTGGTGACCAGTTGGAAGAGTTTTCATGAAGAAGCAGTAGGGTCAAAAACAATGACTGAATTAAAGAACTCATGAGGCAAGCATACTGTGACCCTTATAAAAAATGTGGGTAAGTGGAGGAATAATGTGGTGCATAAGTAAGCCACGGAGCATATACAATAAATAATTGGTAGAGTATGTAGGTTATATGGTCCTTATCTGAAATCAGAATCCTTGTTCCTACATAAAATACATGTCATGTGTAACATCACTGCATATTCAACACCAGGGAGTAATACAGCATTGTAGACATAGAACATGTATGTATGTTGTATATGCTGATATACATTCACATAACTACACTGTACATATAACAAATGAAGGACATGTTCGTGAAGGTGGACAAAGAGTAGTGGTGTATGGTCTGATGAAGGAGAGTATGCTGTTGCTGAGTTATGACAGAATAACCTTCAGAGGACAGCTGTAATGAATATGTCCCTTGAGATGTGAATAGCTGATGGGACCATGGAAGACTGACTGTAAGATGACACAAATTTATAGCTGACATGAGGGGCAGACAAATACAAAGATAATGGATATCATTGTGAGACAGAAAGTGAGTGATAGAACTGCCATAGTATTATATGAAACTGGAACATAGGCTTATGATGCATACATATGGCGCACTGACACACGCGCACGCACACGCACGCACACACACACACACACACACACACACACACACACACACACACACACACACACACACACACACACACACAATATTTGCACTTTGAAGAAGCCATTTTTATTTTATGAGAGATTGTGCCTTACAGCTGCTACATTTTTATATATATTTATTAACAATGCTTATCATTTAATTTTTTTTAATTAAACAACAAATGCATAAATCATTTATATATCTTATTACATGAAAATGAGATGAAGGGAAGTCTGGAAACCACTGTTACTTGTGTTTGTAGTAGGCACTCCAGTTTTATTAAAAGACATGTGACTAAATTGCAAATGATAAAGGATGCCAAGGCTTAATACTGGTGAAAAGGCATTCAATGAGAACACAGAATATTTATACTGTGAATGTGTAAAGACAGGGTACAAAACGTGTTTGTGGATAATGTAGTCAGACAAGTTAAGAAAGAACTTAGAGAGGCATATGCACCCAGCTGTCTAATCGCAGTGAAAATAATATTCATTGAGAAGACGAAGATTACAACAAAATGGTTGATATGCTGGGATTCCAAGATGTTGGCTGAATTGTGAGGTGTGCTTTTGCTAGGTCTGAGTTTCCTCCTGAGTTTTCTGATTATTTTCAAAACATCTTAGTGATTTATTTCATGGGAAACATTTAAAACTATCCTGGGGATTCATTAACCTGTAAGGCTACACTTTTACTTGGTGTTAGTGCAATGAACCGCAATTCCCATTGAATATACAAGCTGTTAAGCTAGTCTATATGTTCAGCAGCACATTGTCGTGGTCAGCATAAGTGTTATCAGCCATGAAGAGGAGCACAGAGGCTTGAGCACACAATATAAACAACAGATTGCAAATTCAGTAAGCAAGCAGGCAGGGACAGCATAATACAAGACAAGAGCAATTAGAATGAAACAATTAAGCTAAACAAGGAAAATGCTGAGTTAAGATAAGTTAGCAAGGACACTAGGTACATTTCGGAATATTTACATATGCTGCAGTTATTGCATATCAGATGTGTATCCAGAAAGTTAACTGCTGTAAACAAAAGTATGCTGTATTCTTTAAGAATCGTGTAAAAACAAAAAAAAATGAACCCTGTAACTGTTGTCTCATGCATTTCAGAAATGCCATTTTTTTAGCCATCTGTTGTCACTTATAACCATAGAAAGGCTATTGTACATTTACATATGTATAAGCCAAGCATGTGTATCATATTAATGTAAATTATAAACAGTAGTATAAAAACATTCACAAAACCTAAATGAACAGTTGGCAGTATATGTGTTCTGTCTCATGCTCAGTAATAGTTCTTTTACTCACGTCATTATATTGAGAATGCCTAGCTACACCAGTGTTGCAGATGTATGGAAGTACTCTGCCATTGTAATGTATACTCCAGTAGTGATCAAACGTAATCATTACATCCACATGACTAGTGCAAGAACATACATATATGTTAAAGAATTGTAAGGCTCTCCTTGCCCTATGTGTATGAAGCAAAAAACACTGATGGTTGTTATGACAATGTACACACCTGTGGAAATGTGGAAATATTGAAAAGAATTAGGGACTCGTGCAATCATTCCAATAACAGTATTGTTAAGTTATGAAAAAAGCATTTTTGTCAGCAACCTGCATGTTGTGAATGTTGCAAAGTTTGTGACTTTTCATGCACGCTGTGTATGTAGCAAAATTCATGATATGACATACACTGATGTGTCACATTGACCAGAATATAAACTGAATAATGACCTAATATACATATACCATTTTTTCTAACTGTAGCAGACGTGACATACGTACATGCAAAATGCAGCATGGTGATGTGGCATATGCAAACAGGTCTATAAACCCAGGTACAACCAGGTGTAGTCAGGCCCCTGGCAAATAAGTTGTTTCTGAATGTTATGTTATTAATCAGTCTGCATAGGATGTATTTATGAGTATATCAGAAATGGATAGGTACCCCACAAAACACTTTATAAAAATGAAAGTCCATGCCAGTATTGTGTGGGTAATACATCAGCAAAGGAGGAAATGTGGCAATTGTAAGGCTAGAATTATTTGTTACTATGACACACTTGTGTTACTGTAAGCAATGATATGACATGTGCCCTTTCTGGTACCAGTGCCACACCACACATGCTGTCTTAAATAAGTGTATTAAACTACAAATGTGAATGTAGTATATTGTGACTGATACATATCCCTGTAGTAAGCCTTGTTAAAAACAATAATAAGAATTGTATGACACTACAGTAAGATGTTTCACAACTAGCTGAAACAAGAACATGTATTACTAAGTAACCTTTGATGATTTACATTGCACATACGCCAAATGTACACTGGCCTGTAAGAAATGTTGTTATCCTCTGCCTATAGGTCAATAACTGCATTTCTGCAGATTCTAACAAAGCCAGCATTCCAGAGGCTAATTCAATTAAGTCCTGACAAAGAACAACAAACATCTCATGGCATTTTGATAACTTAATGGTCTGTCTGCTACATGGGGTGCATCTACTATATTATTATACTGAGCATGCTTACAAGGAATCACAGCAAACACTACTATAACATTAAATGCCCAACACAAGCACACAAGTATCATAACATAGGCACTCTTACAGTTTGTGATGATTTTGCAGTATGGCACGCATTAAGAAATGTTGTGTAATCCCTCATCTCCTATAAAGCCCTGGAGTGTGAACAAAAGAAAGACATTAATCTGTAAATATTTGTATGAAGTTATCCATTATAGATCATTATTATTGGAGAAATAAATAACACCTGTGTACATTCACTGATGTACTCAGCATTTGTATCTTATCAGACTTGAACACATGCTGAGATCAGATCTCAGAGAGATACATGTGAACCACAGACACCACAGGAAGAGGCATATATGATGTGTCTTGAAGATCACACTTGAAGGCTGAGCAGAAGTGCTCTGGATTATGGGGACGCTCCACATTCTACAATAAGCAAACCCACTGTTCTGCTGTTCCACAATTAACAGTTTTGGCTCCACTACGCGACTTTTGATTGGTTTGTATACCAAAATTACTGCCAGTCAGCATCATGGTATGTAAACCAATCAAATAGCTACTCTGCTGTTCTGCATTGAGCAGCATTGGCTGTGCTACACAGTTTTTGATTGGCTTGTATTCTGTAATTACAGCCAATTGACATTGTGGTTTACAAACCAATCAAATAACTGCTCCTGAGGATGGGAGCCAATGAGACCTCCCAAATACAAGACCATTCACGTTCCAGGAATGGTTTTGAAAAACTGTGGTTTAAAGAGAGGGAGAAAAAATAAAATAGAAGGAAAATAGTACCAAAATAAATAATCAAAATACCAGCAGTTAAAATGAATCCTTTTAACTGCTGGTATTGCAGTTATTTACTTTGGTACTGTTTTGCTTCTGTTTTATTATTTTTCCCTCACTTTAAATGCATAACTCTCAACCTCCTAGAGTAGGAAACCTGGACAAAATGAATAGCCAAACATTATGTGGTGATAAAGCCACAAAAATAGGGACAACATTTAGATATTGGTTTTATAAACTTAGCAAGTTGCTAGAATAGCAGATTTTGTGTTATCATACGCAGTCTGAAGGATATGCTGTCTGAAACTCAAATTTCTGTCATTATCTTATTATTTCAACCCTCCGTGATTTGCCAGAAAATTACATATTTTATGAGGAACAGACCAAAAATATGATGCAAAAATTTGGGCATTCTGCAAAATTCTGGGCAGTTGAGAGGTATGACAAGGGTGAAAGTGTGTGTGTGTGTGTGTGTGTGTGTGTGTGTGTGTGTGTGTGTGTGTGTGTGTATGTGTGTGTGTGTCATATCTCTCAACCTTATAGCACAAGAAATCGGGACATAGTCTTAATTACTGTGCCATATCTGCAGTCTTTGCCTAAGCAACTCCTGTCAATCAAAATTATCTGCAGGACAGATGTTACCAGATTCAAGCCCCTGCCAATCATGCTACACACTCTACAGAGCTGTGTATTAACAGTGTCTGCCACATGAGATAGTAATGAAGGTTGCCACAAATAACACAATCAAGATGTGTAGTTAGAAAGGCCTTTTGATGTTTATTTATGCAATAAAAATTGTCTGATTGATGATATGTTAAGTGTGAACAGTCCAATCTCACTGTTATTCGGCCAAGTCACTCCATTCTGTCCACATTGTTTTGTAGGATACAGTCCCAAATTCAAACCACAGTCTATTTGTGCAGATATGTTATACATGTAACTCAATATTTACTGCATGTGCCACAGAAATACTCTCACCACAAGAATCACCAAACTTTTTTTTGACTGCCAAGAAATTCCCAATATGTTGAAAGGTGTTTGTCCACCATAAAAATGGATAGAAACAACTACATGCAATGTTGTGTCACATCAGTGCACTCACATAAGGTTGTCTTTTGCTGGTATTGAACAGCAGTATTTAACTATGTAAGTCCACAAGCTAACAAAATGTGCAGTAACCACACACACTACAGACAAAGTCTTACCACAACTGTGAGACACAACATATGTGAAGTCATGACATTGCATTATTGAGTTGTAAAGCAGTTGTCTGAGATAAAAGTGATGGGTGATGCATCTTCCAATGTTGTTGTGTCTTTCGGCTTTTCCCGGTTAGGGGTCACCGCAGCGGAACTCCGATCCACTAATGATTGGCAGTAGATTTTTATGTGCCTCTTCCAATGGAACTATATATATTATAATTGTGGAGGATGTCATTCATGCGTAGCAGTATACTGACACACACTCATTGTATTCAGTCACAGTGGGGTTCAAACACCTGCCTATGTGACCGCATAAGCTACATGATATTGTGTAGACTGAATGCAGCACAGGAGGAGTCATACTAAAATTGTCAGATGGCGTGTATTTGAAGGCATTACTTCATATTATTGCTGCAAGACATATGTGTGCCTATAATTTGATCAAAACAATGGAGTGATCTGTCCCCTTGTCACAAAACATTGCATGATGCGAGGAATGCACAAATATATCTGTTACCTAATTGTGTGTTTCACTGAATATAGTGTGCTGTCTGTTTCTCTGCATTTAGTTCCCCATCCACCCTCCCTGTTCTTGTTTTGGTGTTAGTGGTGGTGGCTCTGGAATTGCCCCCCCCCCCCCGTAAGTCTGCATTTGAACACTTTGAACTATATATATAAATAATTGAACTTTATTCATCTGCTTTTACTGTATTTGTGTTTCTTCCTACTTTATTACTAGGGATATTGACTACAACTCTGATCTGAGATATATAACAATAAGTATCCTTTTCTGTGCATGTAAAGTGCTTTTTGATTGTATCTGCTTTATTTTCTGAAAAAAAATATATATACTTGTTTCCCACCTTTCTAAGCTAGTATAGTCCAGTTTTCAGGTTAGTGCTGAATTCAGGGCTGTGTTACAAATCTCTGTGTTTGCCCATACCTTACCTGGATAAAAGGAAGTTTCTTTGTTCACCTGTGAGAGAGGGGAACTTTGAGCAGCCTATCTGTCCCTGGAGGAGTAGTTTCAGCCCAGAAATTAGTAGCTTATTGGCCATTTTGGGCTAATCTCTATCTCTTTCATTTCCCTGCTATAAAAAACACATTTGCCCGGTTTTGCGCACTGGGCAGCAGCGGTTAGCTAGGGTATAATTATTCCCGGCTCTACAAAGTCTCCTCTTCAATTTTTCCCTTGAAACTAGATAAACTTTCAACTTAAGCACTCAGACCATTCATTTCTCAGCCCAGCACTTGCTCAAAACTCAAAGCAAGCACTTATAAACCCTAGCACTAGACCCCCCCCACCATACTGTACAGAAGGACAAGGCTCTCTATTCGACCTTACCAGCCATTCAGTAAAACAGTTCACTGTACCTATACAGGCATGTCCAAAGGGCAGTTTCAGGTGTACTCTCCAGTCCAACTGGTGAATCTGGGCATTTTGAGGCAATGTTACAACTGCCTTATGTACACAGACAACCCTCTCCTCCTTCCACCAAACACTAATACATGCGAGAGATGCAATTATACAGCCAAACTGGAGGCTAAGCTCTCTCAACCGAAGACTGGATCAGACAGTCAAGAGGAGAAGGGAAATACTTGCATCACACCACCAGTCTCATTTAGACCCATTAAACCAGCACCGGCAAAAAACACACATAAATATATGAAAACATATAAGGAGGCTCTAAATCAAAATCTGCAAATGTAACAGAGACCTCCAAAGCAGACATCAAAGCAACCTCCACCCCCCAACACAAACCATGAAACACATACATCACAAAACCAGTGTGCCACACAATCACAGCCCTTAAGGCAAAATAACATACCCAACATACTAGTAGTAGGTGACTCTATAGCCAGGCACACTGACATCCCACTCACTAGGCTGAATAAGGAGAAGGTTACTGTTAGCTGCCTGTTGGGTGCCAGGATCCGCCACATAACACAAGCACTCAGGTCACTCCAAAACAAGTACAAATATGACTCTGTCATTGTCCATGTTGGTGTGAATGACCCGAGCCGTACCTCCCTGGACTACATGAAAAAAGACATGGAAGAGCTCTCTGATCACATAGCCTAGGCCGGTATGATTCTGACCGTGAGCAGCATCCTGCCTTCACCAAGAATGATACCACGGTATAAAGAAAAAATTATCAATTTTAACAATTGGCTAAGTTTCTGGTGTCACTCAAAGGGGATCCAGTGTCTGTCCGCCTGGGATGACATGCTCAACAAGCCATGCTGCTTCGCTAGAGATGGCTTGCATCTGTCACCCTTAGGCTTTTAAATACTGGCCAAGGCTCTTGCCACCCCCATAGTGCCTTTTTTAGGCAAGGCTCAAAAGACAAACCCACCGCCGTAAATAGCACAAGTAACAAAAAACTGAGGGTAATGCTACTCAATGCCAGAAGTCTAAACCTTAAAATGCACGCACTCGAGGCACTCCTCAGTATGGAAAAAATTGATATATGTTCACTAACAGAAACCTGGTTTAAGGCTCCAGAGATCACCCCAGCACTACCAGGCTACAACTCATACCATATATTTTGGCCACAGAACCCAGACCGAAATACAAAAGGCAGGGGCGTATCCATATTCATCAAGGATACCCACACCTCCAGGTTAGTGGCACAGCACGATGCTTCAGAGATCATCCACGTGCAACTAACAACGGGTAAAACTGCAATTCAAATTGTAACTTGCTACAGATCACCTTCCATGTCCCAGGACCCCCATTCCGCATTTCTGGAAGCACTGGGAAACATAAAGGTCCTACCAAACACCCTAATATTGGGTGATTTCAATTACCCAAACATTACCTGGTAGAACTACTCAAGTGCTAACTCCCTTACCCAACATTTCCTAGAATTTATAAACTCAAACGCCCTGGATCAACTGGTCAACACTCCCACCAGAGGTGACAATATATTGGACCTGGTCATCACCAACATGGGCGACTGGTGTTCCACACTGGAGGGCAACCCCTCGCTGGTTAGATCTGACCATAAACAAATCACTTTGGATATCCACATCCCGCCCCCATCCCTGGACAAGGAAACCACCGTGAAAAACCTTTCAAAAGCAAACTTCACGTTACTTAAGCCCGAGGTGAAAAGTTTCAAAGCCCCCATGCTAAAGGATAATGCTGTCCAAGCTGCAAAATCCTTTACTAATGCATTCTATGGGCACCTACAAGAATGCATGGATTGTGCTATCCTAAGCAAAAGCAAGACTCACTCCTCCAAGAAAAGGAAACCAGTCTGGTGGACCCCTGCCATTAACAAGCTATACAACAGAAGGAGGAAACTAGTACATAAAATAGTAAAATCCCAAGAAGGGAAGACATCCCTGATCAGTATCAGCAAGAAACTACAATCCCTCATAAAATCATCCAAGGCGAGCTTCAAAAGAAAAATTGCCAAGGACTCCAAAGATAACCACAAGGCATTCTTTAGCTATGTCAAGAATCTAAGTGGCAATTCTCAGATTTGCTTGGACTTAGTGCAGAATGGCACAAAATACACTGAACTGACTGATATCGCCAACATCCTGGCAGACAGGTTCAGTGCAAACTTCACCCCCTCTCACCCCCAAAAGGGCCCATGACCATACCAGAAGAATGTAGAGCCCCTGGAATCACAGACACTCAGGTTAAAACAGCTCTCTCCAAAGCCAAAAACACAGCATCAATGGGACCGGACGGTGTCCCAGGCTGCGTCCAACATGAGCTCAAAGATGAACTAACCCCTCACCTAAACACACTGTTCAAACTCAGCCTCTCCACAGGCTACGTATCCACAGAGTGGTGCACAGCAATGGTTATTCCACTCCACAAAGGTGGAGCCACAACAGACCCCAGGAACTATCACCCTATAAGCCTGACTAGCTTGGTCTGCAAGGCTATGGAGCGCATCATTATGGAACTCATTAACAGAGACATTGGAAACCTCCAAACACTGGACCCTACCCAGTTCAGCTTTGTTAAGGGTAGATTATGCCTCCTAAATCTGGTGGACTTCTTTGAGACAGTTACCAAGGCTATAGATGAGGGAAAGGTGGTACACACAGCTTAGCTAGACCTCGCAAAGGCCTTCAACACCATTCCCCATTCTGGTATTATAAACAACCTCACCAGCCTGAACATAAACCCCTATGTCACAAGATAGGTTGCCAACTGGCTCAAGGATAGAACACACATGGTGAGAGTTGCGGGAGCTAAGTCCGACTCTAAACCGGCTATAAGTGGCGTTCCCCAGGCTCAGTCCTAGGACCCCTCCTGTTCGGCATATACTTCTCAGAGGTACAAGCAAGCACAGGAGGACTATGGCTGACCAAGTTCACAGATGATTGCAAACTAGGGGCTATAATTGACACTCCAGCTGACACAGACATCCTCCAAAAGGGTCTCACTGAGACAGATACCCGGTGTCAAAGCCATGGCCTCAAGTTAAATGCCAAAAAGTGCATAGTCATCCCCTTTGGAAAAAACAAAGTACCCACAAACTACCACATAGGTGGTAGCCCCCTAAATATGGAAGACGTAATAAGGGATCTGGGGACTCAAGTAGATAGTAACCTCTCCTTTGATAATCACATTGCCAAAGTGGTTAGAAAATCCTTCTATGTGGCCCACCTAATCACAAAAGGGTTTGCATCTGGATCAAAAGAGGTCATTGTGCCCCTCTACTCATCACTCATCAAACCCATCATAGAGTACAATGCCCCATTTGGGATGTACCTTACAAGACACCTGCAACAGCTGGAAAGACCACAGAAGTACCTCACCAAGAAGATCACTGGCCTCCAACAGATGCCTTATGCAGCTTGACTAAAGAAACTCCAGCTGTACTTGGTTGCATACCACCTACTCAGAGGTGATCTCTGCCAGGCATACAAGACCATGTCCAACCCAGAATTGATGGACATGCTCCACCTAAAGAAAACCTTATCCCCTCGAGCCACACGCTCTAGGAATCTAAACCTCACCACAACAATAAATAGGACGTGCTGGAGGGATAGATTCCTGTCCCAGAGACTTCCCATGCTTTGGAACAAGATTCCAATCTACATTAGGCAGAACTTCTTGCTAGCACTCTTCAAGGGAAACCTTGACGAATGGATGGGAAAAAGAAAGTTTACCTCAGGATCACTTCAGTGGATCTGCTGGACAGAGGCACAGGGAACTAATCTAAGGGGGCGGTGAAAGCCAACACATTCTGGCTAGGCTTATAAATGCCTTTGGGCAGATAGCCTAGTACCTACCTGTGAACCTGTGAACCTATATAATGCACTCATCATTGTGACAGTACAATCATAATCATGCATAATGCGTACATAATAATGGATTAGAACTCATGGCTTACTAAGGCAACAAGCTACAGAACATTGTACTATTTCCTTACACCACAGAAAAAGGCTTACTCCTAGATGTAGAAAAGGCAGATTTCAATAAACTGCATCATCTGTGATCAGCAAATGAGTTGTCTTGGCTTAAATGGGTAGAAAGTATTGAAAGAGAAATCTCCAGCTATACATGTACACATCAGATATGCGGGTGATAACATTGTTCCCTACATATACATTCAGAATCATACTGCCACAACTGAGATTAATGAGTAATTTCTGGTTTCACACTGCCTATGTATGAATCATGAGCGCCACATGTTTACAACTGTGATAGTACACATTTGAATGGTTGACATCACCAGTGTTTAAATAGGGTAATATGTCTGCTAAAAGGGAATGAAAGTAGTGGGAGAGCCCAATATAACTGCACACTTACACATCATATATATATATATATATATATTTGAAGCAATTTGTACACATCACAAGATAGAAACTAACAGTAGTCAATCACTTCTTCCTTCAAAACACCTACCTATCTAGTTACAGAATCTGCAGAACACAATATCAAAAGGAAGCACCACAGAAGAAATTACTTTACAATGCTGAGGAAGTGCACATTTGCAAGGATGGCATCATTGTGTTGAACGGAATGTTTTTTGTCAAAAAATGCAACAGACTGGTGGGGAGTAGTCTCACAATGTAAATATGTCTTGCAAGTGGAAGCCTACACAATGGATATTCTGATGTAGACAGTTCAAAGTGACAGTACAGACACATATTCAAACTCATATTATTTATAGACAGTTGGACTCAAATCACCTACCTATCTATTTTCACAATCTAGAAAGCACACTATCATCTACATACACCACAGGAGAAACCTGACTACTACAGTGAGAGAGTGCACTTCTGAAAGGATGATCTCAGCAGTATGTTGCAGAGAAGATGTTTGTGGTAAAAGTGGGATAAAGTGATTAGGGGAGTCCTCTACCAATTAAAATGTTTTTCCTGAGTGGAAGTGAATGCAGCACATCCATTGATGAAGCCATATGTACCTGACATTACAACCACACACACACACACACACACACACACACACACACACACACACACACACACACACACACACACACACACACAAGTTCAGAATTGTTGAATTTGAACTGCCTGTCTAAGTTACACAATCTAGTGAGCACAGTATCATCCATATGGACAACAGAAGTCTAACTTCTACAGTGAGAAAGTGAACCTTTGAAAGGAAGACCTCATCAATGTGTTGTACAGAAGACGTTTGTGTTAAAGGTGGGATAAAGTGAGGAGGGAGTCCTCTCACAATTTAAATGCATCTCCTGAGTAGAAGTGTATATATACATCAGATGGGTTGGTCAATGCTTTCCTACCTAGCAGTACAGATGTACACACCAATGAAACTCAGTCAGTGCTGTATTCAAACCTCTACCTATTTGTTTTCACAATCTAGAGAACACTGTACTAACTACAGGCACCAAAGGAGACGTCTGACTTTAAATGTGTGAAATTGGACATTTGTAATGATTACCACATCAGTGTGCTGCAGAGAAGCTGCTGTGCATCATAGTTTTGGATGAAAAGGCTTGTGTCTTGATAGGTAGAAGTAACGGCAATGGACTGATCATTAGCAATTACATAATGCTCAGATAAGTTATCTATCCTGTCATTCAAGTACATTATTTTAGTGTGAGTGACATGTACCTGTATCACAGTATTGTGTTATGATAACAATCATGCTTGTTAAACATCAAATTGACAAGTAGGCATTCATGTGTCCAGCTCAAGATAATGTATGCAAACATTAGTCATTTGTGATGACATTTTCAATTTTTGTGCTCATACTTGGAAAATGTGCAGTCTAACTAGAAGCAGACAGGTCAAAAATATGGCACTGCACTGTTCAATAACACTAAAGAATTATGTGTGAAAAGATCCCACATTATTACACATCATTTTCCAGTGTAAGTGTTGGAGTGCAGACATAACTGTACAGAATGAGCTGTTTAGTCAACATCACAGTGAAATACACATATCTTGAGTACAACAGTTCATTAAACACATACAGAATTTATACAATCCACTCATATTTTATTTTATTTTTTTGCAAAATCTCTCGCGCTCTCTCTCTCACTCTGAAGCGAATCGCTGACAAGCTCATTTGCACACTTTATGGCAAAGTATTATTGCATGCATAATTATATGTTGAGATATTGAACTTAGAATAGGAATTAGCAGTAATCTATGGTGCTCCATTCCAACATTTGTGCAAACAAGAAGTATAGGCATACAAATAGATCTGATTCTAATGAAATCCAGAACTGACATGTGTTATCTTAAAGTTTTATGTGTAATGATTTACACATTTTGCACTACACATGCAATACATTAATCATTATATGGATAGCAGGTGTATAGCTATATAGACCTTACATATGGTGACTGTCATTATATTTGAGGCATGTTGCAATTGCTGTTATGCAATTATATGCATTTGTATGACATGACTGAGTAATAAAGTCAATACATCAATAAGAGATGTATATATCATAATATACTTCAGAATATGAATGGAAATGAAACCACATTGATCCTATCACCTTATATGTGCAGAGCAGTAATATTGTCCGCATGTGTCTATTGTATTATGCTTGTTAACACATAAAGGCTTGTTTGTACCTATTGTCCTGCAGTTATTTCTTGGAAGGTATGAGCATTTTGTGAATAACTATGAAACACTTGAAGGATCAAGCATGTGAAAGCTAGTAGAAAACAGGACAGTGGAAACACTATGAAACAAAGAGGTTTGTTGACACTATGCTTCATAACATTATTTACAATTGGAGCATCCCATGTTGTGTATATTCAACTCTACAGCCTATTGATGAGATGATGATAAGAGTCTCCTCTTAGTGCTTTATTTATTCAATATTTCTGCACATCTTTGTGATATGTTACTATTAGGATTATCATTATGATAATTCTGTCAGGCTGTGTACATACAAAGACAAAAGACAATGAGTGAGAAAAACCAAAAGTAAGGGATAATTCTTAAATACTGCCCTTATAAACTTACAATTTTGCTAGGATAAGGTATTTTCTGACACATACAAAGTCTGGAAATCAAATGTAAGCATTACTTAATGATTTATGTCCTCAATGATTTGCCAGAAATTCATATATGTTGTAATGAACACACCACAAATTAAGATGCAGAGAGGTGGACTTCCTTTAAAAATCTGTACACTTTAGCGGTATTGCTGTTTTCAATAAAGTGTTTTCAATATGAATCAATAAAGGTAGGAGAGTATAAACATGATGAGGACGTAAGGAGGATAATGTTGGGTTCATAACATATGTAGCACACAGTTACACATATACTACTAATATAGAAAACATTACATAATTCTATGACATACTTCTTGGATTTTAGCTCTTTTTGACAGTCTCATAAAAAACTGTACAGACCGGAGGATTATCTCAGCTCACCACATAGAAATTCATATTTTCTTACATTAAAATTAGACATTTAAGGAACACGGACAACAGATTGAAGAAAGTAAGAATATAGGCATCAGTCTTCATCACAGTTATGTCAATAGCAATAACCCTTAGGGCGTATGTGACATCCAGCAGCCAAATAGATATGTAAGAGTAATGGCATCACACTTTGTTCCTTTTAGTCTGTTTTGTTATAGCTCTGCAAGCCTAAGCATATTCATACGTAAGTAACTGTAGTAGTGTTGTCTAAGGCAAAAACTCACTGTTTTTTTGCCATACAACATGAACTGCTAGTCACCATCACTCAACACTGGTGTGTGATGCCAAGCTCCATGCAAATACTGAGTGCAAAAAGTGAAGGATTTCTGTATCAGCCATTTCATGCCATGTGTGTTGTGTGTGATTCTGTTTTTCGACTAGATTAAATTTGTGAAAAGGGGGTTGATAGGACAGTGGTGACAATGGGAGGCAAGTAGAGAGAAGGATACAGGCAAAATAATAAAGAAATGTGCAGGATGGTGGTGGGACAGTACAATACTGATCCACTTCTTTACAACATAGTGTAAATTTGTAAACACAATTTGATTAATGTGGAGAGTCACCACACCAGGAGTGGGTGCAATAACAGAATAATGTATGGCAAATTAGACCAAATCAAGTGTGTCAAGATGTCACATAGGTGAACTAGAGAGCTATGCATAGGGAGTAGGTTTTTGTGGGGCAGATGCTCATTTTTTTTCCTTTTTTGTGAATATGGGACTGTTGGCGAAGGTGTTTAGGAATAAGAGAGTCAGGTAGGTTGGGAAGATCAGGTTCAGGACATACAAGAAACACAGCAATGGTGATGGACACAAAATGTTGAGGGACACTATGACTGGGGATAGGTAGGAGACATCAGAGTTGCATACGCATCCAGCTTGAGCACAGTGAGAATCTAGTCCTCACCCTCAGAACTATCATCACTGTCTCCTCTCTCAGCTACCTGATCAGTGCTGGATATGGCATTGATTTTTCAATCCGATGCAGGACCTTTTTAACTCTGCTGATTTGGGCAATGAGGCCCCTCTCCATGATGTCCTTCAACATCCCTGTCAGCTCCTGATGCGTGTCAGAGTCGCTGTCTCTAATACTACTCTGGTAGGTACCACTGTACCAGTAGCTGAGGAAGAGCTACCTGACAAAGCTGGAGCAGACAGAGCGGAATTTGTAGAGGAAACACTGACAGGTTGCAACTCAGATGTGTTCTGATGGTCATTTGGGTTGCAGCAGCAATGTATCAAAAATAAAATAAAATGAAAGAGAGAGATGGAGAGAGAGAGAAAGAGAGGGTTGGGGAGACAAAACAGAAATAATAAGATCGATTCCATGTCACATTTTTAATACATAAACAAATGTGATATGTAACTATGTTCACCATTACCACATGTAGTGATGATGTGAAGGCTTTAATGTGTCATTAAATAAGTAAATGTCAGTGCTATTATAAATTAATTTGAAACGGTTATTTGATTATAGCATAAGTTAATAAATCCTGATAGAAACCATTTCATTTTTAATGTCATTAAATATTGTAGTAAATGATTTGTAGATACTATCCTGTATTAAAAGTTAATTTCTGCTACTGAGAATTGAACCCCCACACTCAAATCTGTGTATGCTTTGCCTAATGCAATCATCCACAGCTATTGGAGCAGGCATTTCTCTTTGATATAAAGGTTAGGTATGCCTACTCAAGCTCATATGGACTGATGCACTACAAATTATGCTCTGGCTTGCACTCATACCTGATGCATGTTTACCCCGTTCTTCTCTGGAGTGAGCCAGTCTATCCTTATATGCCCCCTTATGCAAGGAAACAGTCTCAGCATCTGTATAGAATGTAAAAAGACAAAAATAGAAGCATAATGAATAAATGTTTTGGCTGGCAAATTCATGCTATAATCAATGACTAGTGTGGGTTTACTATATGTATACAAATGAGGGGGTGTTGCTAGTCTTAAATTAATCATCCCATTGGCTCATGAGTTCCTGTTATGTCTTTTCATGTCCTGTAACAGCAATGACATTAATCCTGAGTGTGTGGAATACCACTTGCACTGGAGACAGACTTGACAAATCCATTCCAAGCCTCAGCTTTATACTGAGACCAGGATATTGTCCCCTGCAGAAGCCTACAATTGTAGTGCTTTATGAGGAGTGCCATAAAGATCTCAGACTCCTCTCCACACCACCTTTGTGCTCTAAATGTAGCACCACCCTCACCTTCACCTGCCATGTCTACTGAACTGCACCAAGAACTGTGTGTCAGAATTTTCAGCCAATTCAGATCTCATGTGTACCACACTGTGCACAAAGACACAGCCTTGCCAGCTGCATTTCCACAACTGAATGCACAATAATGGTTTGGCTCTGACATTAGGAATGATTCCTTCAAAAAAAAGTGAAGGTTTGAGTCTTGGCCATGTGTGATGCCCACTCTATTTACACATGTTGCACTGTTAAATAATGAAATGTTCTATGATGTTTGTTATAATTTTTATGTAAGGGTAAAATGTTATGAATTGAGACAATTTTGGCGGGGGGGGGGCTTGCACAGTACAAAGATCAACTAATACCACCTCGGACTTGAACCCATGAAAAAAATAAAGGATTCAATGGTAAATGTTGCTTATTAACTGTCAACGCCACAAGAGAACTTACTTGTTTAAGCTGTAACTTGAGGTATGCAATTTTTTACAAGACTGGAGATACACTTAAGAGATGTTTGCATGTGTGTCACTTTAACTACTCATGGTACATGAGTTCTATGTCAAAGCCATTATTTGTGGCTGTTTATATATTTCATATGCCTGGATTTGCATGACATGGGTAATACATGTTGGGGTAGGTTCCACACATACTTTACGTGACATACTGTCCAACATACAAAATTATTATATGCGATGAGTCATATAATTTTAATTACATACTGTGCACTTTTCACCTTTGCAAGTGCATTTTACATTAACTATCATCACTGCTATGCTTGATATAATGTACACACATAATATTTGAGTTAAGTAGCAATCAATGATAGTTGTGTTGCCACATCCATGTTTGCAATTGCAATTCATATTTACTGTTACATTGTTAAAGAAAATTGAGTGACAATGCTTATTTTGATTTCCTCAGTAAAATTATCTGTAAACTGGATATGAACTCTAGATTACATGTTTTCTTTCTAGAAGCTAAGTGCAATTACACCTTGTACCACAGAGATAGGTAGCTGAGAGGTGCATTTTCTTCACCCAATACTGTCCAGAGTTCTGACAGTTACACACCAGCACCAGGCTCATTTTCACAACAAAAGGCAGCTCAAATTAAATTTTTCATTTTCCCTTCCAGTGTGAACCATTCTTGTGCAGCACCAAGCAGTGTGAAAGAAAAATGTAAATGTACACACACACATATATAAATGTGTGTGCATGTGTGTGTGTAAAAATAAATGTATTATGCAGTATATCTAGCAATGCACATAACACTTATACCATTAACCTGTCACATTCAGCCTTGTAACATCTGTTTACCACATCAGAATTTGCACTTGTGTTACACATCATCAGACCTTATTGCACTGGCAATTATTGAGAAAGGGGATACACAACAGATAACATTAGCACATTTTGATAAAACATATGCAAGTAATAATGACATACTTTTAAAGGGAATATATTACTGTCATGATCACTCCTTGGGATATATGGATAAGTCATCCAGCATATAGTATACATATTTCCACATTTTTCATGTTACTTATTTTCAGTTATAACATTTTACAAACTGTCATAATTTGGATCATGCATCTTAAATGTTATTAATAATATGGATAGCTGAGTTTAAAACAAACATTTGCAATAGGAACTCACAAGGACTATACTTAACAAGTTTAGTATTTATGATATGTAAGAAGTATAGGAGGCACCAGACCAAGGCAGGTGAAGATAAAGTTCAATTTTAATCCACAGACAAAGTACA
This sequence comes from Protopterus annectens, assembly GCF_019279795.1. Lineage (NCBI taxonomy): Eukaryota > Metazoa > Chordata > Ceratodontiformes > Protopteridae > Protopterus > Protopterus annectens. The sequence continues at coordinate 1,598,461,287 of NC_056731.1, forward strand.
AACTTGTAGTTTGTGTGTGGATTAAAACTGAACTTTATCTTCACCTGCCTTGGTCTGGTGCCTCCTATATTTCTTACATTGGATACTAGTCTTTTTGGAGGAACAGTTTGCCTACACCACAGTGTTGCTTTTCCTTCTATATTAGTATTTATCATACTGACTTAGGATTTTCAACTCCTAAGCAAAAATTGTGTCAGTGCTTTTT